>NC_088334.1:44097500-44397500 GCF_036884655.1 Musa acuminata AAA Group | reverse complement strand
GTCACAGAAACTGTATCCTTTCCTTTGTGCTGTGTACATGACAGTAGACGAGTCAACATGGGAAGCATAAATGAATAAGCTTGAACAAGAATTCTTCTCTTTATAGTTTATTTCACACCAAAGAAACAGATCCAGTCGTTCCAATGCAATCTAAATCCAAATCTGGATATTATCCTGATATTCAAATGTGGACTCGAATTCAAAAATGCCGGCGATCTGTAAGAATCCGACACTTGAAGCAGTCTCACAAGTCTATCATCCAAGCTACACTATACTAGTGTAAAACCTATATGAAGAAAAGGCTGATGTTAAGATGATCAAAGTAACTTATTTCCATTGAATTAGGCACAGTAATTTATTTCCTTGTAACTCCACAAATCAGACTTTAGAGTTAGATATTTCACTTCCTCTCTAAAACCCTCCATCGAGTCTCTTGAATCGTCTGAGGTGAAAATTTACTCGAATTCAACCTAATTCTTTTTCAAATTGATCGTAGAAAAATTCATCAAGTTGGATGTTCAATTCCTATAAAACTAAGTCAGACACAATCTCGATAACACCCATTTGACGCTCAAGTTAACACTCAAGTCGAATAAGTCAGATTAATCAGACAAATTAAATAAAATTTATTTATTATTTTTTATATATCGAGTGTACATATAAAACTCTCTTTTATACTACTCTGAGTGCTGTATTATTTGTTTATTTTTTTTCACTAAACATGTGTCAATCAATAACTCGTATACATAGTGAGAAAGTCGCATCCCTATAAGATATCACAAATACAAATGTTTCAGTCACATAGAATGCTAACGTGTTAGTCAGATCATATCTGTTATAATAATAATAATAATATCTTCAAGATTGACCAATCCTTGGGGACAAAACATTCAGTCACGGTTGAGAGGGTGGGCATAAGAAGTGACATAGCATGTGTTTTCTGAAGCTACAAGACGAGGAGGGGTGTTAACTATTTGGATGGGGTCAAGGAGAGCAGAATCTACGGAGCATTGCATTCTCCCAGATGTTCTTGAGATGCGTATGCAGTACAGCTTTGCAACATCACAGAATACTCTCGTATTCATCCATCATTAAGATCATGTAATGAGTTCTTCGGCTCACGTGACCTCCAGGAATCTCTCTTCTCTTAGCATCTATCACATTCCTTTGCTTCTTCCAAATCAGTCCATTACTCTCCTTCTCTCTCTCTCTCTTTCTCTCTCAAATCCCAACGTTTTGAGCTCAATTATTTAGAATGTCTGCATGGAGACACATGGCATCTGTCGATAGGTCTGCATGGATCCGTATGCAATATAACAGCACATTTACACAGCCTTGCCTCACTTTATCCCATTCACTTCTCTCAGCAACCCTGTGGCTCTTCCTCCCTTTCGCTGAGGAGATTGTACACTGGTATACCACAGCACTGCTTTGGCATGGGGGCTAATAGGTGTAGGTGAAGCTTTAACTTCGTTTCCTGTGAATAAAGGCATCCCGTAGAGGACTCGAGGAACATAAATCTTTGCAATTACTTAGAGCACAGCAGTGAGATAACCATCTTTTGTTTGTTCATACATTTTTGGTAAATTTCATGAAATTTATTGGGTGTTAAATGTTGAATGCTACATTCTCTGAGTTAGATTGACATCTATTTGAAGTCCTATATATTACTCACTCATCCCCATAAATCGTTTTGACATTTCCTATCATTTATTTAAGACATTCTGTTCATTGCTTAATGTAAAATATAAAATATCAGTTATATTACTGGAAACAAAATATTGCTGAACGATCAAAAAATATAAAATATATTATAAAATCGATGTAACATTCGATACAACTCCTCCTTATATTCATGGAAAAAAAAATATTCCTTGAGATCAATTATAATACTCCATAATTATCCGTATTCGAGAATAATCCCTTGTACATTCTCTCATATAAATTTTGAAAACCTTTCTCTTATTCTTTCTAGAAATATTAAAGAGTCTGAACTTTAAATATCCTAGAGACAAATAAAAAATCTAAAATATTCCTCATATCTTATTTTTTATACTAAAATCTAAAAATACACGAGTCTTAAAAAAGAATTAAATCTGAATTGTTAGGTTTTCTTCCTTTACAAAATTATTTTCTCATACTAGAATTTCTTGTCAATTAAAAATCAAAACTCTTTCTCATACTAAATTTTTTTCATTCATCGAAAATCCTAAGATATTTACCAATTCCGACACATCATTATCAGGTAGCTCACCATGCATTGCTGCTTGTGTGCCATCCTCAAGTTGTTTAGTTGCATTACATATCATAATAAAAGAAATTACGGGAAAAATCCATACTATAAATGTGTAGAAAAGGAGCATCCAATCATATAGCTACAAATTTCTTTAAGAAGGCGAGAGTTACAGATAACTAAACGTCCTATCATCGGGGAAGGATGGAAATTTGATGACATGACCTGCCAACTACCAAAATAAGTCATCGAGTTGCTAACTTTATGTGTTAGGATTAGACATATCTAATTAATACACTCATTCTGTAGTGTTTGCACTAGTGTGTTAGCTAGGCATGTCCATTGACATGCCATACCATGTCACTCTATTGGAGGTACATTAATTTGGTGCAGTCCATATTAGTTATGATTACAGTAATATGAACTAGTATTTATGATTAATCTTGTACATCATATGGTAAATGGGTGACCAAGTCAACAATGAAAGTGAGAAAGAAAAAAGAAAAGGTCAGAAGTGGGAGCTTCACTTTCTCTGACAAGGAGGTGAGCAATGAACTGTGAGGTTCCAAAGGGAAGCATCTTTTATCAGTTGGGATGCATTAGAACAAAATGCTTTCTTTCCTTGGGTCCAGATTGGTGTGAATAAGGATGTGACGCTTTGGAACAAATGCTTTGAAGCAAGTGAAGCCATGACCTAACTCTTTGCCATGTCCAAGGCTATCGAATGAGTCAAATCCATATAGAACGTCCTGCGCATCACTTGCAACTTAGTCCTCTTAAGGACTCAAATTGATACACTATTAGATAAAGTCAAGCCACTCGATGCAGCATATCTGACCACCAATGATTCAAAAATGTAGTTCATCTATACATGCATGTCTGTATATAAAAATGGAGGCATCACTGTCATGAATTGAATTTGAATTTTATGGACATTTCAAATCTCATAAATGCACCACTCATAGGGTTGGGTTCACCAAGCATTGCCATAGATGTTTTTTATATTCCCACGGCCTGCTCAAAACTTGGGAATGTGAGCTGCCATTTCTTTTCCATGGAAGTAACTCAAGACTTTACTTTCCTTGCAGGAGTTGTGAGTTTGTGTGCAATGTAATATTGCTTGTTTACACACTGGTGGAAGCTCCAATCATCTCTCAAGGTGCACTCTGTGGCAGATCTATCAGCTCGAGTTAAAACATCAAGAAACTAATTGTACTTTCCAACGAGTAAAAAGCTTATTCTTTTGTATGTCACAGGGGTTTGAAATTCCAGTCATGTGGAAGGAGGACAGGAGAGAGTCAACTGTGTGAAGGAGGTCAACATGTCAAGATAACACAATAATCCTAGAATAATCAAGTGCAAGAATTTTCTTTTGACTGGCTTCTTCTTGATTACACTTTTGAGTACCTGAACCATCATGATAGTTTAAAGAGATCTTAACTACATGCATTTTGTTTTGTTGGATGTCACAGTGTAATCAAGTATTAATAATAGGTAATATACATATGACAGGAGGAGTCCTGGTATCTGCAGTATCATCTTGCTCTCCTTGACAAGCCTTGTGCATTCATCGGAAAAGCAAAGCTATGGCAAGGGAGGTCCAACCGGCAAAGTGGTTAGTACATCATCAACAGGCTCTTCTAGTGTTTTGACCAGATCATTGACAGCAGGTTATCCCAATTAAAGCTTTGAATAGTCGCGGCTACAGTGCAACAGTGGATGCACACAGCTTCATTGCATTATGTGTGCGATAAGATCCTCCAAGTGGGTGTAAGACAAACATTTTGGCATTGTTCCCTGAAAGGAGCAGACTGGTAGCAAATTCATGGAATATTTCAACTTATTTCTTCTTCTCTTGTCTAATCCAGTTAGTGTGTGTATATGAGAGAGAGAGAGAGAGAGAGAGAGAGACGCCACTCTCCCCGTCTTTTTCTGCGTTAAAAAAAGGGAAGTGAGAAAGAGAGAATTTTACGACTGTCCACAAACGCAGGCTGTGGGAGAAAAGGAATCCCCGCACGAGCTTCTCATTTCGCCTATCTTCCTTTTTCTTCTCTCTATCTTTTTCCTCGTCTCCTCTTCATCTGGATGAAATGGAATACTAAAACAATTTGGATGCTTCTCTTCCAGGACTAGTCTTTTGTCCAGATGACAGTCATCTCCTCATATATACTCCCCTCACAGCCACAACCCAAATCCCTCCCCAAGCGCCAACCTTTGTGATTCCTACCCAGCACTGCTGAATTCACACTGATCTGTCCCTACAAAGACCTTCATTTCAATCCAAGCAGAGACTCAACCAGTTGCCCTTCTCTTTGATCTTAGAGTAGCCCTCCTTCGTAAAACCTAGGAGCACTCCAAAATCTCTCAACACCTCTTTGTTCTTCGCTTTCTTTAGATATGTATATATATATGTATAGATCAACTAGGTAGAGATCAAATACAACACAAGCTCCAAACCCTCACCGTCCTCTTTCCCTCTCTTGGGAAAACCAGATCCGCCCTAGCTCTTCTATTAAGCAAGAAAAGAGATCGAGTCTTTTCCTGCTCTCCTCCCTCGCTTTCCCCTTATCCGAACAATACCTAGAGCGGCTTCGATGTTCGATTGTTCCAGTTGCATGTAGGCAGAAAGGAGGAGAGGAATGGAAATGCCAGCTGAAGGAGTCTTCATGGAAGCTGCGTCGGCGCCATCGCCGGACCTCTCCTTGCACATCAGCCTCCCAAACACTGCGCCCTCCGTCTCTGGCGGCGGGATAGCCATTGACCAGGGCAACAGCACCATCGAGCTTCGCCAGGCCGGTGGCGGCGGCAACAACGCCTACACGGAGCTCTCCCTCTCGTACCCTTGGGCAGCACCGCAGGCGGAGAGCTCGTGGCAGCAAAGGATGTTATCAGTGCGACAGTCGCCGCCGTTCGACCACTGCTGCCGCAACCGCTCCACGCTCGATGGCTTGATGGAGGGGTCGAGGCCAATCAAAGGCATCCCTGTCTACAACAACAGTGCCTTCCCTTTCCTCCCTTTAGATCCCAAGTATGGGTTACCCAACCGGGTCTCATCGTATTGTCCTCAGTGGTCCTCCTCCCCATACTTGCCATCTTCCTTGTCTCCTCCATCGTCCTCCTCGTCGAGCTTCTCTTCCAATTTAGACATGATGCCATCGTCCTTGCTTAACCCGGTCGGTGGCGTCTCAGCATACACCCGAATGGTCACGCCACCGACAAGGTTCAATGGGTTCTCACCAGATCTGTTGATCAAGAACCATTACCAACACCACCAGCTCTTCCAACATCCGCACCACCAGCACCACTACAGCAACCACTATGGCACCAGACCCTTCGATTCCTCGCACAACTTGATGCGGTCGAGGTTTCTGCCAAAGCTCCCCGGGAAGCGGAGCATGCGCGCGCCCCGAATGCGGTGGACCAGTACCCTCCATGCGCGCTTTGTCCATGCCGTGGAGCTCCTCGGCGGCCATGAAAGTAAGCAGTTAACTTGATATGTCTCTCTTATGGATAATATGTCGTGTGATGGGCAGATGTTCTCGAAGTTTTTTTCTGCGTTGATTTCTTCTGACACTTTTGGGTGTTAAAGCTAATCGGTGAGATTAATTGTGGTTGACGTATGATTAGGGGCTACTCCAAAGTCAGTACTCGAGCTCATGGATGTCAAAGACCTCACTTTGGCTCATGTCAAGAGCCATTTGCAGGTACGCTCTGCACAATAATCGTGTATAACTTACCTCCAAGACTTTCATGGATCCTCGTTCTCTCTCTCTCTCTCTCTCTCTTTGTTTCTCCTATCATCTTATCTGCGTACGGCAGTCTCCTCTGCGAGAAGCAGACACATCTATTCTTTCATTCACTCATTCAGTCAGTCACGCATATCGTTGCATCCGTTGGCTACTGTGCCGAATGAGAGAGAAAGGAAGAGAGTAAGGAGAGAAAAAGTTGTCATCATTTCACAATAATGCAACACCAAACTCGGACTCCGCAGCATCAACGTAAGGCAGAAAACAAGAAAGAAAAGATCCCTTAAAAGGAAAGAATAGATATCGGCACTTGGATTGCAGATGGGTCTTCCCCTCCCTTCTTTTTCTTTCCTCTCTTTCCTTTGCCGTCTCGTGAGGTCACTTCTACAGGACATGCTCTTTTCCTATATGATGCTTCTCACAGTCTCTCTCTCTCTCTCTCTTGACTGGTCTATGCATTTTTTCCAACTTTGCCTCTGCAGATGTATAGAACACTGAAGACCACTGACAAGCCTGCGGCTTCCTCAGGTAATTCATGCTGCTTAGCCTTCTAAGCTCAATGATGTCTGACACAATGCCCTCTAATGAATTTTTTGGACCTCAATGTTGTTTCTTCTTATTCGTTCATGAAGGTCAATCGGATGGCTCGGGTGAGGAGGATTCAGCTCCAAGTAATGACGATCTTAACTTCGGACGGCTAGGGGAGCAGAGAGTATCATCAGCAGATGGACTCAAACCAAGTCATGGTTTGGACTCCCTTTCAAGCATTACCAACACTGCTGCCAGGTGGAGTAACCCATCAAGGCAAGCTCTACCTTCTCTCACCTTTGCCTTGGATCTTTTACAAAAGATGTAGTTTAACTCATGAGCTTGGGATTTGGTTGATGGGGATTCATCATCAAGACCACATCTACCTGAAAAGAAAAGGGGTCTAATGGCAGCTTTTGCTTTTGTCTTCCTTTTCTGTGATTGAGATTTCATGGGGAGATATGGTACTCAACTTGGAGGGCTTAAAAAAGCAAAGACAGAAGAGGAAAAGAAGTAAGACACACAAGTTCAAAATCATATCAAGGAACAGTCAACTTTTATGGTGCCTATGTGCAATGGCAGTGTCAAGATTTACCCTAGGCACTGATGCATTGTCACATAGGACCAAAAAAGACCTACTATACCTCTTGTTTCAAGCACCCTCCTCCCTTTGGCTTTATTACATTATACTATAGTGGCATTTTGATGGTTCTTCAACACCTCTTGACCTTTTCTTTACTTGGTGTTTTTATTTTATCTTTCCTTCCAATGCATGGCTCTGATTCCAGAAATGTGTTTTTGACCTGACATGCACTAATACCCAGAAACCAATATGTTCCTTCATCTCCAAATTAGTATCTCTTGTGGCTGCTTTTGCCTTGTTTGGCCTGTTAAACTCTCACACCTTTTCATCTCTCTCTCTCTCTCTCCCCTCCACATTTCTCTTTAGTTCTCCTCCTTGCAACCTTCTGATAGGACATGGACTCAGCAAACCATTGCCTTCTTTTTTGCCTGGAGAACTTAATAATAATAATAATACATATTAGAAATGTGACTACTGCTGAGCCTTGTATTATTTATTGATGCTCATTCTTACTACCAGAGCTGCTTTTAGTCTTATTCAAGCTTCTCTTGTTTTTGAGCAAACTTCTAGTAATTTGATTCTGTGTCTTTTGCTTTCAGCAGTTTGCTGGTCACTTGATAAGTTCTGATTACCTCTTTCCACTTGAAAACGAAGAACACACACAGTAAACATTGTTGTGAAAAATCTATTCAAGATCCTAAACAAAAAATTGCTGAATGATATAATGGATCAGTGCTGAAGAGAGCTCCATGATTGCCACAGAGTTATGTGTAGCACATATTGGATCCTCATGCACTTTATATCTTTAAGAACTGAGAACAAACTCTCTCGGTTGGTTTGGCTTTCTTCATACACCTTTATTCTGTGTCTCTAAAGCAAGCTATTGTCATATCAAAGAAAAGGAAAGCAAATCTATGATGCAAGTAAAGAACCAAACCTTAGATAACTGGTATTTATGTCATTAAACTTAGCTCCATGAATATGATTTTTTCTGAGAAATGACTCAGAATTTAGTTCTGCCAGATTTCCTAAATGGATTCACATCATATTTCTGATATAAGACATGGATAACTTCAACCATAGAAATATACTCATTTGAGTCATAAATAATTATTGTAATCGAATAAGGATGGATGTTCTTCCAATATACACTTCCATGGAAATGTCATGCTAATCTTCTGAAGCTATCATTCATTATGCCTGCATTTGGATGTCTAATTACTGAGATTATGGCTAAAGTATCTACATAACACTCTTAGGTCTTTAAGGGTTCTCATGCATCTTTGTTTGTTTAACATCTGTAATCATTTCAGACCTCACTAAAATAGTTCCGAGCATATTCTCATAGTTATGAGCAATTTATTCTAGAAATAAAGATTATATCGATCATAATTTCTGAATTCTATGTTTTGCTCGTTGTTTGTTTCCCTCAGAATCTCCGATCCATATGTCTAACATTGAGCCAAAGTTTACCATCTTGTTCTAATTTTGACCATTGAACACATAACTAAACCCAAACCTGAAAAACATTGGTAATCAAATTGAGGTTTTGCGAGTCGAAACCGTGATCGGGACATAATCTACTGATCCAAACCTAATTATTTTGAGCAGGATGACAGATCTAGATCAAAGATATCCGTCCAAATAATTTTCTATTCCAGAATCTGTACTTGGTTCAATTGCATGTAAAGTAGCTGTCTGTGACATATGTGAGAAATTGATTTACAGATCCAAAAAGAGGAAATTATGCCCTAAGAGTAATTTGGAAGAACCAAGGATCAATTAAAAAGATTTTGTGATTATTCTCGGCTTTAGGATTATTTTCGGGCAAGCCGATAAGAGGATTTCTTAATGTATCATTTTGCTATCTAATGGGCTTATCATTGTTTTTTGGTGAGAAAAGTAGTTAGCAAATTATTTTCAACAGTTATTTTCTTTTTCTTCAAAGTTAGTAGAGTTTTAATTGTGTTATAACTAAAACAAATCCATAAGAGAATCTAACATAGAGTGGAGAGAAGGAATTAATCAGAGAACATTAGAACACTTCCAAAACATAATTATGTTTTTCCCTTGTTTATTTCTCTTTTTTCGCTAAATCGAACACGATATATACATGGCTGTTTAGATTGCTGGAAAAGAGAAAGATAGTGAGCATGTTGGATCACTGTCTATGTTTCTTGATTGTTGCCTGATGAAAGATTTTGGTTGATATTGCTGTAGCTTCAGCAGAGATGCATGGGCACAACCAAGTGCTGGTGACATAGATGAACTCAGGCCTTCAGAATTCTCCTCTGATACTGAGGTTTTACCTTCTGGACTCAAATATATAAGATACTGCAAAGCTATCACATTGTTCTTGAATTTTGTGGGATCATTGATGATCATCAGGAACTCAAAAACCCTAGCTTGGAGTTCACCTTAGGAAGACCGGACTGGCAAGGGAGGAAGCATCTTTGACACACTGAGCATACGCACCATTGTGAGCAGTATATGAGGAGGAAGAGAAAGAGAGCAAGGTGACATCTATCAAGTGTGAAGATACAATGAAACAGTACTAAGCAGCCTTCTCTTTTTGCTGTCTCTCCTGTTGTGGCTGAGATGAGTAAAGCTGGAGTTGGTGATGGTAGGATTCTAACATTTACACATGGAAAGTGGGAAAGAAGGATAAAAGCAAAGCTGTTGTGGTGAAGCAACGAGCAGCACTGTCATCCTCTTCTTTTCATTTGGTGCCTCAAACATGTTACTGTAGCCTGCAGCAACTTCTTACAGGTGTTGCCATGGTTGAACGTAAGAAATCTTTAACCAAAACCATTTTTCTTAGTGCTTCAAGCAAACCCGCTTGAGATGATCATGTGGATCAAAATCATGCTTTATTTATATTAAATAGTGATGAAAAGTACATTATCATTTAATCATCATCATCAGATATATAATTATCATATGGTATCCAAGATAAATGGGGAAGACGTAGATCATTTTTCATCGGTCTAGTCACATGGACAAGCATCCAAGACAAATGTTTACGATCGATTCCCACTTGTCGTCCATTTGGACAAGAGATCAAGGGGAGACGATTGAAAACGATTAGAGACTGTCTCCGTATAATATTTCATAAAATATTTTATCCTTTTTATGATTAAATATAAAGATTAGCTTTGATAAAAAAAAAAAATCTTGATATTTTTTTATCATTTGTACTTTTAGACTTTGAGTATTCAAGTAATACCTTAAAAGTTTAACATTTCCATCTTAAAGACATCTTGAATATTTTGTATATAGATCCGAACATTTCCATCACATCTTGAATATTTCTATGTATATAGATCCGAACTATGTTAAACCGTTTGTGAATGACTTTTTCTACTAATATTTTTGACAGTAGAAGAAAATTAAACAAAAAACTAACAAATTAATTACAATACATCCAATAAACTGGATGAGATGAACCGAAGCAAGCAAATGATACCAACCGATCTCTTCTTACAAGATTATTAACTAATATAATCCTCCTTTCATGACGTCTAAGTACAGATTCAGTAAATCACCACCATCAAACATAATGCGAAGAAGCTAAATAAAAGGAGGAAGAAACAAAAGGAAAAGAGAACAATGGCATACGTGTCGTTCTATGGGAAGTTGGAGGGCATATGAGTCAGATCAGTTCGGTCAAATTGGTATTCCACAACGGTACACCGGCGCGGCCGTTGTCCTCTGTTGGGACCCACGAAGACGACGGCCGCGATCTCTCCGGACGTTGGCTAAGGATGGGATTCCCGGAATGCCCCTCTACCTCTTCGTCGAAGACCACCCACCGCTCGGTGATCACCGTCCCGGAACGGCTTTCTGCCCTTCCGAGTTCCTTCTCCTCCTGTTCCTCCTTCGGAACGCCGCCGAGCAGCAGTTGCTCGAGGTCGGCGATGTCCTCGTCGGGGATGCTCTGCACCGCGGCGATCTCCGCCGGGCTGATGACTCCGAGGGTGCGGCAGAGATCGAGGTAAGCGGAAAGCTGCGAGCTTTGCGCCGATGCTCGCCTAAGCACCCTCATTCCGATCTCTCCTCTCCGTCTCCTTGCTTCCGATCGTCGATTATGAACGGGTTTGGAAGAGTCGTGGCCGAGGATGTCGACGAGGAAGTGAGCAACTCCGTTGCAGATGCTGCTGTAGACCTCCAAGATTTCGATCATGACGCAGTCCATGGCCTCGAGGACGAGCCCCACCCCCATGCCGTCAGCGTACGGCCGGACTTGCAACAAGAGGTCGAGGAGGGTCTGGAGGCGCTCGATCTCAGCGAGGTCAGCGTCCGACTCGGTGTCCTCCTCGTCCCCTGGTTTCGCGGCTGGGCTGGTCGTAAGGGTGGCGTCTTTGACGGGCTTGTTGTGGGCGGAGAAGAGGGAGCGGTGGTCGAGGAAGCGGAAGTAGGCGCGGATGAAGGCCGAGAAGCCGGACGAGGAGGAGCGGTCGCGGAAGTCGGAGAGGTCGAAGGGGAGGCGGCCAAGGCGGGCGGAGGGCGGCGCGTCCTCGGAGCAGAGGAGGAGACCGTGGGCGAGGAGGAGCGACTTGAGGGCGACGGCCCAGGAATGGGTGCGGGCGGCACGGTGGGCCAGGGACCACATGAGCGGGTCGAGGAACGACGTCGGGGCGGCGCGCGCCCACGCGTAGACGCGTCCCGCGCTCTTGTAATCAACCGACCGCTCGTCGTGGCTCGTGGCCCGGATCACCGTCGCATCCACCTCCCGCCCACCACGGCGGGGGCAGTGGTGGTGGTGCCGGACGCTGGCCATTCTCGTCATGCATAGGCTGCCCTTATCCTTCGCGGCCGCCGCCGCTCGGCGCCACCACTCCCTCGGCGACGTCATGGTGCGGGGTGTCGCGCGCCGATCTTTGAATCAAAGAGAAGACTTTTGCCGATGTGGGACTACCCTTGATCGTATCTGCAGCTTTCTTCCTTCTTCTGGCTGGCATAATGGACGGTAGCAGGAAAGAGACAGGGCATCATAGAAGGAGAAGAATGGAAAGCAGAGGAATGTGGGTGGCACGAAGGAGACACAGAGAGAGGAGAAGAAGAAAGAGAAGACCAGAAGAAGTGGTTGGTGGGGAAGATTAGGGCGAAGTCAAACTGGTTTTATATTGACTGGATTTGCTCGTCTTGAGTATTCTTTTTGCTGCCCAATTGGTGGAACGTCAGGAATGGAATGGTCTAAGTAATGTTGTTCTGTAAAAGGATTTGAAGGAACAGATAGGACTTGCGATTACAGAGCTTTCAGCCATAGAAAGCTACGAAGACGAAGAAATAACAAAGGAATCTGAATCTGATGCTGAAAACACAGGGGAAGAGTTGGTCGAACTGAACGTTGATTCATTCATGGCTTTAAGGGATGCCATTTCCTTGGAAAAGCTGAACCTTCAAAGGCCGTTTCGAAGGTTTTAATGGAGGATTAACGATACATGTTTGCATGTCATGTCAAATTCCTCAAGGCAAGCATGTCGTTCTCGCATCGACCACAGAGGAAGACCGGAGGGACGTCATCCTCGTCCGGAATCCCCACACAGCGTGTGTGCTGCCAAACCTCACAGATGTCGCAGCAGATCATCGGCTCTCCGTCCTCCTCCTTTCCACCACACAGGCAATCCACGATCTTATGACGACCGTTTCCACCCTCGTAAATCTCCTCTCCGTCATCCCCCTCCATCCTCCCCTCTACCACGATGCTGCTTCCTGATTGCATCAGTTCATGGACCAAGTCCGAGTCCCTGCACCTGACACCGACGATGGAGTCTGCAACGAAGCTCTTCAGTCCCCAGTACACCGCCCTGAAGTGTCTCCCCACCTCCCTCTTCAGCTCGCCGATGGTCGCGTGAGCAGGAACAACCATGGGTTCATGTGGTGGCGTTCTCTCCACATCGGCTCCATTCATGCGGATGCTGCACGAAAGCTTCAAGTACCCATGGCTACCTTCGGCCTTCTCAGGTGGCGGTCCCTGTTGATACTCCTTGACCAATTGCTTAGTGTCCATGACCATCCTTACCGCTACCGGAATTGCATCGAGCATGCCGGTGGCTGCTGCTGAGCTCGGCTCCTTCAGGATGTGCTTGTACAGGTAGAACATGTCTCTCATCAGCTGCGCCCTGGTGAGCTGCAACCTGATCCTCGACTTGGAATGGTTACCTGAAGCTAAGTTGTCATGGCCAGTGAACACATTGGATATGTCCTCCAAGCAGTACTCCAGCACTTTGGTGATCGGATTCACGGTGCGACGAACGACGTAGTTGCCAACAATGTGATTTCCCAGCGTTTTCAGGACGTAGTCCAGCAATCCCGTGTCGCCGATGTGTGCCCTCGCAGCGTCTCTGATCTCCTGCCTCGTGACCCACCTCAGCTCGGAGTTCTTGAGCTGCTCCACGATTACTCGAGCCGCCATCTCCACCCTTTTCGTCGACCACCTGCACGACGCTTCAGTGATGGCTCCATGGTAATCCATGGAGTTGGGCGGAAGGCGCGTCTTCAACTCGATCATGAAGCGGAACAGGTCGCCTAAGGTGAGCAGCACTTGGTTGCAGAGCGACTGATACTTGCCGACCATAACTGGGATTTCACGACCGAAGCAAGCGAGATGAGGAAGCAGAAGACGGAGAGAAAGGGCGTGGAGGGCATCCACAGAGCGTTGATACATCTGTTCAGTGACTCCATAGCTTCCATGACCAAACCTGTATCCCCATCGACCGAACCACGGCTCACCATAGGCTACACCATGGACCAATCTGAGCTCCATTTTACCCTTCGTTGATGCATCGATTACGCTTATCTTCCTTCAAAAGTTCAAGAACTCATAGAAACTTTGTGTATTAGTGTGCAATTGAAACAAATGCAAAGAACTGATGCTGAACAGAAGGAAATGGATGAAGGAAACTACCTGACTTGCAATGCTGTGCATATCCTGTCCCACAAATCCATAATCCGATGACCGGAAAGGAAATGAGAACCACCTTCAAAGCCATTGATGAGAAGCAGATGCCCAAAACCATTGGAATGCAGGACTCCATGCAACAAACAGCGGTTTGTGTTCACCAGCTTCGATCCTGCTGTAGGTTTCTTTGACCACTCTACATTGGAGTGCAGGCATATGTTCTGCACCTCCGACAAAGTGTCTTTGGTGGGTAAGACAAAGTGAAATCTCTTGCTGCAAATAATGTGGTGACCCCAACCTACTCAGACGATCTCCCGAGGAGACAGCATATCACATAAAAAGTATATATTGGATAAAGTTCATCACTGAGAAAATTCTGCCTAGAACCTAATAATTTATGTTGTGGAAAAGAACTGAATGCGAATTCATATCTGGAGTTTGATGGTACCAACAGAGACGCAGTAGCGACATCGACGGCAGGTTGATGTTTCTACGTCCTCTTCCAAGACAAACAGTCGAACACTTGTGGGAGGATGGCGATGCAGTTCGAGCTGAAAAGAATGGCACTGCAGCTCTCCTTGTTCTACAGCTTCAGGGTGGGCAAACATGAGGAGGGCTTTAAGTTTGTCCTGGAACGAGCCAGTGAGATGAGTTGGATTGCCTGTGTCACAGAACGAGTCAAACCCAAAGCTTTGCTCCCCTCTCTTCCTCTTCCTTGCACCTTCAAAGGGGATGCACAACCTGGCCATGATCAACATCTTTGAGCTGAAGTAGCTTGGTAGAAGTCTATATGATGTGTTGGATGAGAACACAGAAGCCTGTGCAGTATGATCACACACTTGGTGCCTAAGCAATTAATTTTATGATAAAAGCATATGGATTTGTTCTTATGAAATTGGCTGAAAGCCTACTTGCTTTCAGCATGATTGAATTCTAAAATCAACAGAGAAAAGGTGTTGTTAGCCATGAAAGGTTTATAGTTGGCACCGAGATTGGTGTGTTCATATTCTCCCTCCATGATCACCATATCAAACAGATGGATGAAGAGACGAGCAAATAGAGAAGCTAAAAATGCATTGGATTGTGATAAATTGAAGTTTTTGAGTCCATCTGAAGTGTATATTATTGTATTTAAAAATGGAATGCATGTTCTAGAAACTTGGGGTGTATTCTCAAACGTGAATCATATCTTATAACACAGTTAGGTGGCTTGGATGGAGTTTGTGAACTTGAGCAGAGTGATATTTAATAAGTGCAAGCAACATTAATATTGAGAATAAGGCATGGATCATTGGTAGTACAGTGATAGATCATGTTCTACCCTACAAGAAGGCCACCAATGCATCCATCTATCAACCAAGGAAATTGTCAAGCTGCATGGAGTCAATCCACCTTTGGTGGAGATAGTAAATTTGGATCCCGCAATGCATCATTCATTAAGGAGTCACTCGACATCATCGGAGAGAAAATAGCTTAATGCAATTTTGCCAAATATACAAGAATGACACAGTAGATGTCTGTCATGGAGAGGAACAGCATAATGGCATCTTAAAAAAGGCAGCTTACTCGGATCTCACATGAAAGACCAGCTTAAAGGGTCATTTAGCTGAAGATGCAAATGCTCCTATGCTGGATGCTGTCAGATAGTAGTAGCAATATGGTGGATTCCTTCAATCTATGCAAGAGCTTACTTTGCAGGTTTCGATGATGTTATGTACAGATGCAAGAAATGGGTTTGCTGTCAATCCTCGATAGATCGCCAGCCATACGTTCGAGTAAGCCGAATCTACCCAAAGAACAACACTTTAATTCACAGCAGGAAGGGCATTGTCGTGCACATACATAATTGAAGTTTTACCTGGGCAAATGCATAAATTGCTCGCAGAATTCGGGCATAATCAGTCCCCAGCATTTGAATCACCACATCTGCCAGAAATGTCCCCCACATCCTGTACAAAAAGTAAGGCATCTACAATTTCAATCATGTAGCGTATGAGCGCTATAAATGCAGAAACACAGGACATCTTCGCTTAAAAATATAGCTCAATTACTTGGTAAGCTTTCATGGCAATTTGTTTAATCGGGATGAGTCTGTGTATATACATGTATGTATTTGCATCCTAGTTATCCTAATTCCAATTTTCAAAAACATGAGATTACAATTGTGAAATTGCAAAACATTGATTCTTCAAAATTGTTATATCTTCACATTTCAAGCATGCTTGGTCCATCTTTCTTGGCTGGGAACATCACTGATAAGTATTAAGCAGAAACAAGAATAAATACTACAAAAAGAGTAAACCAATTGAGGGCTCTTTTGTTTCTTACAATCGCTTCTAATGTTGGATTCCTTCTTGAGGGCAGAGGGCCATCTGCAAGTCTCTAGTTGTCAGCATTTATGCTGACTGCAAGCAACGCCACACATGGGCATTATTCCCTCTAGTCAAAATTTGCAAACCACTAGCCATGGCCAAAGCGAATAAATCTTCTTTTTTTGTCCCATTTCTGAACCACCAGAAGTCACCCACCCTCACTTTTACTATCTTTTAGCATATGTATATCTAGTGTTTTGGAGTTTCTAGGATTTGTGATGCTATAACAATCCTTGTGAGCTTTCTGTCTGCATTTTTATTTCTTCTGAAGTCCTTGTGAGCACAAGCTGTCTCAGCAAATAATGGGGAAAATGATAGAGGTGCTAATGTCATATCTAACAACCCATCTAAAGCAGACCTAGCAATTAGAAGCAAGTCACTTAATTCTTGTGTCCAAAACTATATTTTCTAATTGTTTTAGTATAGAACTATTGAAAATCACATGTACAAAAAGTTTGCATAACAAGTCTAACTTCAAGAACAGTTCAGAAATTTAACTTTTTCGTATAGTTCACTACATTTAGAATTCAAAGATGAAAGCCAGCAGTTATGTCATCGATATAAACAAAAGCATCAAATCTTTACTCAAGTTGCTTTGAAGAATACAAATAACTCTCACACTGGTCCTAGGATCATCATCACGCTTCTAAGTCCAAGATATCTTGATGCAGCATGAGCCAAACCCTGCTTAATAGATGTTAAGCAAAAGATATTTGGATAATTTAAGTGTATCAAGGGTTAATAGATTATCTTGCT
Organism: Musa acuminata AAA Group; assembly: GCF_036884655.1. Taxonomy (NCBI): domain Eukaryota; kingdom Viridiplantae; phylum Streptophyta; class Magnoliopsida; order Zingiberales; family Musaceae; genus Musa; species Musa acuminata. The sequence continues at coordinate 44,380,378 of NC_088334.1, read as the reverse complement.
TATGTCTTTGCTTGCCTAACTAATTAATGCTATTAGAGTGGGAGAAGAAATCATGTCTATCCAGAAGTAATGAAAGGTTGACCTGTCTTGCAGCAAGCTCAGCTGCTTTTGACTCCAGGTTGATAGCAGCCAATTGTCCACCCTGACAACCACCACAGATGAAACATGTTTATTGTGGAAAAGTAATATAGGATAGCAGAACTAGAAGAGGTAAATGTTTGTCCAAATTCATGATAACCACTGAATCTTAAGAAAAGGAAATTAAAAGTCCAAAAATCTCTAGTTATTGGACATTTATTCACACAAACTGCAGGGTTCTTGCTTTTTTGATAAAACTAAAGCCCATAATTCCCTCATTCGTAAAATTATCCTTTGATACTCTAAAGAATAACATTGAGACAACAATAGTCATGTTTGCATAATATGATGATGAAGAAGTACCAGAAGAAAAGCATCACAAACAGAGGATGCTTAAAATTTGTACAAACAATCAAGTTCTTTTCTCATATGCAATATTGCCAAGAAAATTGATAAACAAATTAATAAAGCCACTAAAGTTTTCAACTTGCCTGAAAGGCGTGTGCACAACTTATACATCCATATCTAGTTGTTTATATATGTGTGAAAGCTAGCATATTTGGTATATATGTTTAGCTGTGTAAACGTAAAAGGCACATGAAATTTAAACTTCCACATTAAATTTAAATATAGTTTCAATGCCAAGTCAGAAGTTAAAAGCTCCCAAATATTAGATCTACAGTTAAATTTCAGATGCTGAACAAACATTTTCTGAGAATTAAGTATCTAATAAAAATAAATATATTCTTAGAGAAATTGCTTTCATAATGTGCATGATAAAACTAACACAAATCTAGATATACAAGTGTGGCAGAAGTGCAAGATAACTAAAAGATTTATCAGATCTATTCATCAAAGATTAAGACTTCAAAATCTCATCCGACAAATTTTTTGCATTATGGTGTATGATTTGAATATATCTAAAATATCAGTTTGATGATGGTGTATGAGACCCACTTTTACTAAATGTTAAGGATTTGAATCCTCGTCCGACAAATTTTATCAACTAAAATATTGGTTTAGTGATAGTGTTATACCAAAGTCACCAGCTACATTAACTTAATGCATATTTATTCATATTTTGGTAATACAAAAGGACAAACTGCATACCCGCTTAATTATCTCATGCTTTATCTCATAGTTGGCAGCCTCCAAAAGCATCTTACCAGAAAATTTCCTGGCCAACTAACATATAACACAAAAAAGAGAGATTATGATAATATGATGGAATAAAAAACAAATGTTTATATGGCATCATGATAAATGCATGCATACCAACTGATATATCCTTGTCACAGTTAACATTCCACATCCCTAATAGAAGATAGAAGATCTAGTTAGTTAAAATACAACAAGATAAAACATGTAGTGATAAGGAAAAAAAGTTAAAGACAGTAAACCTTCATGACTGCATGTTGAAGCTCCTTTGCCCCACCTCTCAGTGCCCCAAGAGCAAGGACCTTCCATTGACTTAGTCCAACTTCAAGACTTCCATGGCTGTTCGAGAGTTTTTTGCCAACTGATGGAAGAGAAACAGGATGAATCTCCTCACTGAAATCAGCAAGTAATCCAAAGGAAGGTCTATGTTACACCCAGCTACTATGTCATACCAATATCAATGCAGGAGAAAAACACAACATGATAAACATTGGTGTCAGCCTTGGACAAATAGGATACCAGACAGCATATTCTTAGCCAGAAACACTTATCTGATACATGAGTATGTCATGATATAGAAACAAGAATCACACAAGCACTCATACCTCAGCAAAAGAAATTTATTCTCACTTCTACACTATCACAAACTTAACCAGGATTTAAGATGAAAGAAAAAGGATAAATGTCATCATCTTAGTCTGCTTTGTAAAGTAGATCAGGCAATTAAATCCATCATAGCAGATGCAACCTACATGTCACAGGTGAAAATAGTGATGGAACAACTTACCAAGTATACTTCTTACACCAGTCCAATCAGGGACCAAGAGGAAATTTGCCTAGTTTTGGGTGGCACACACAAAAGGACATTTATATCAATTTTCTCATTTACAATTATTTTTACCTTTTTTATTAAAAGTTTAAAACTAATCTCAGATCATCTATCAATACTAGTTTTCAACTAGTTCCAGCAGTTTCAACTAAAATGGACTGGAACAAATTACCTTCTCTTCTATTGTGGCATTGCCTCTTTAGTACTCTCTCCGTCCCCCCACCTGTCTCTCTTCTCTATCCCACAACAGAAATCATTCCTCAAATTCCACAACCCATTAAAGATGTTAGTTGGTTATTGATGAGGTTCTCACTGTAAGATAGAACTTTATTCAGTAAAAATATATCTACTATTTCTGTCTTTTTTTCATTATTTTTTCAATTTGTACAAGATCACTAGTGAATATCTGGCATATACCAACCTACCAAACCAGTTTAACTGGTGGCCCCAATGCAACACTATACCCAAGAAACAAATCATTGATGATGTAGCCTCTCCGCCTGGTGGGTAAGGCTAGTAAATACCACTCACCGCATCCTGAGAGCCTTGCACACTGGGCTGCCCTATTCCATATAATGTAACCATATCCCAGATGAAGAACTTCATCCTCTGTCACTATTTGCATGTATCTATATCATGATGCCAAGTGTGGCACTACATTGTATTAATATTTATCCCTAACATCTAATGTTGCAACCGTGATAGGCAAAGAGCTAGTCACCTAGAAAGTCATCTAAATGTGACTGCACAGCTTGGCAAACAGGCATCGACCAGTATTGATCAGAAGAAGAAAAAACACCTGAAGATCCAAAGCATATCAGATTAAAATCCTTAATATTGACATACAGTTGGAGCATAATTAAGACATCCTCAGATATAAACTAATGCCAAGATACCCAATTGTCTATTATAGCTATTAAGACTGTTAATTACGTAGGAGAAACATGTTAAACAAGTCTAAGTTAGGTTAAGGCTAAAAGAAAAACTGATCCACCCAAGGTTTCTCTGGGGTCAAAACTTAATTAAGTTCGTGTCAAATCTAAGCTGTCGATATTAGAGTTCTGCTTCTTAATTTGGGTTCAGTTCCTGTCCTGTTAGATCACGTTATTTAGAAGGATTACCTACAGTCCCTAGTATGGAAAGTAAATGCCAGCAACTTATTTTCTGGATTGGTGGCTGGCTGGGCGAATAAAGAAGCCAGCTTTGTATTAGGATGTCTTATGCAAACCCAAAGTTTTGGCTGACTGTTTCATGGGAAAATCTGCATGAAAGAATTGATTTTACAATAAATAGTCATTCATACGTACGTAAAACATCAGTCGGAGAAAGTCTGTCATGCGTCAGTAAATACCGGGCTTTGAAAAAATAGTTCAGATAACTACAAGCCAAATGTTTCTGCTTATTTATATCTTCTGCTTTGTAAGTTATGGTGGTTATAGGACCTGTGTTTTTCATTCAACAAGCTATATACAAAGCAACAATCATAAAATGTTTAAGAAAAGGCTTCCATAGGAGAACCCAAACATGATATTTTTCAATCTCCAGATTAATGCACAACACAAAATGGTTCCACAGACAGAGACATTTAACAATACACCTTTCAAGAAATGCTGCACGACAATGAAAAAAATGCATCCACTGATAAAAAAAAGTTACTGGGATTCTAAAAGTCTTGGAAAGTAGATGCTTATAGTTCTTTTTACTGTTTCCTTATCCTTCTGTGGTTAGAGCCTTCCATGCAACAATTTTCCTTTATGTTCATTATATGTTGCAGCTGAGCAAATACTACTAACTACAGTCACTTGGTTGAAAAAGAACATATCCATGAAAGTATTTGCAGTCATTTAAGGCATTCATCATTTCAACATTTATAGTTACACAAACAAATTCACTTATCTTTAACTTCCATAGCCAAAAGGGATGGTGACAAGTACCTCGAATATTCACTCAGCAAGTGGAGAAAAATTTCTACTTCAAGGTCCTCTGTTGACAATTTACTTGAGCAAGGAATGCCAAGTTTTTTTCTAACTCCAAGTAAGATATTTCTGTAGGAAGGTCTCCAACCCCTTCAAAGATAGCAACAAACAATGGTGTAAATGTAATACAGGATTCTCACTATAATCAGGGACAAACCAAAGATTCAATTTGCACCGGAAAATTTACGCCAATGGATTGAGTTCACCATAAAAACAATAAAATGAGAACATACATCAAAATCTAAGAAGCAAATAACAAGTACAGGACACTGAATTCTTAAAAGTTCCGAACCTTAATGTTGCCCGAGCATCTGCTGCAAGGTACAAGAATTGTGACTCTAGGTGTTCTATAAAATCTTCTCGTTCTTCAATATATTCACCATTCACAGTGAAATCAGCATCTCGTTTGCTTGTGATAGATTTTAATAATGGGCTGAAGAAGCTGCAGCAGATAAACCTTAAATTTTGTTCAAAACAGGAGATTTGCAGGTCAATAGTCAAATACTTAATTACCACACAGGAGCTTTGAAAACTGAACATGTGCTGAGAAAAATAGGCAAAGTATACATACCCTCGTATGTATATTTTTATTGGAAGATTGATATCCTTCAAAATTCAGAAGATCAATCTGCTTGCACCAGTAAGGTCGTATATATTGACCCTCCCTAGACCCCATAGAAGGAAGTCTTGCACACTGGGTGACCCTTTATATCCCTTACAAGAAGCATAAGATTAACTACCAATTAAGCCAAAGGTACTGACTGACTGACAATAGGTTTACTTAAATAGTCAAGCTGTATCTTGATTTGAAATTCTTTAAAATCTTATGACCATAGAGATAGGGTTGAGCTCCTTCCTTGGGCTGCAACTGTAATAGTGTAGTAGATCAGTACAAAGCTCAAAACTTCAAAATTGAAATTTTAGTAACTACTGATGGCTTAGAGCCCTCCTCCTCTCCCCATTCCCCAAGATGTGCCCACCCTTGCCTCAAAAACTAAAAAAATAATTCTTTGGTTTTGTAACTTCTCTCTACATTTACGACATTTATAACTAGATAGGGTAAAACTGTGTTAGGAAACTCATACCCTCTAACAAGTGCTTCTCTAGTTGGATGAAGAGAAGAAGCTCTCCACTTGCAAAACTAAAGGAAAGTGGAAGATTTTATTAGTGGTACAAATGTCTTAGAGATGTTCACAATCAACTATATATAGGCTACTATTGCCAAACCTAAATGCAACTAATTATAATATTGTTTTACTAAAATACACTATTGCTTTTTGTCTAAATCCCACATATGGGAAATCTTTCCTAGCCAACATACTCAAAAATTTTATTCTCCCTAGAGACCTGTAGATATTCTCCTAGAAGCCAATGACTTAGAACAGGTTGCAGTGCCATCTCAGAAGATAAAAGGTCTGATCAACCCCATCCATCTTATCTGCCCCAAACTAAAGAGCAACTTGGTCCGAGCAGGTCTAGTTGGTTGGATTGAATCTGCAACCTCATGAATCAACTGACCTAGCAGGTTCAATCCAACATTATAACTGCTTCACATGTATCATCTACCACACATGTGGGCCTCATCTTCAGGGCTAGGTATTGTGGGTATATCATATTTCAGTCTACCATAGGTGTAAATGGCCGGGTTAATGTTTAGAAGTTTCTAGCTCAACCCAATTATAGCCAAACCAAATTTTTACCACCACTTGGAGGCACATGAATAGCTTCTGAGGTCTAAAACCATGAGGAGCACATTTTTAGCAAATTCACAAAGTGTTTCAAGATTTAGAAATCTTTACATGAGATTAATTATTTAACACTAATTATGAGCAATTGGATACCATTTTTCACAGCTCAACAATTCATGATGGTATTCATTGGCCACAAAAAGTAGATTAAAGGAAACCTACATTTCCATATAGTTATTCAAACTCTAGCCAAAGAAAAAAGAAGTGTGGTGGAAAGGGAAACTGATCATGGGACAGATCAACAAAGTATTCACCTTCAAAGAGGGCAAGATAATCACTACTCGGATGTAGACTATTTCCCGCATGGAATTCTACATTGTTTCTGGCAAGAATTTGCTTGTGTGTCAACTTGTCTCAAAAGCTCAGCCTAATCTACACGGGGTGAAATAACAGGGGGCATGACTTAATCTGATAACATGATAAGATTTTAATTGGCTGACCACAAATCCCAAAAGCCTAAGCTATTGGAAAAGCGCCAAACTAATACATAAACTCTTAACAATTTCCAATAAAACCACATGTAACAAACCAAGAGAGTGAAATTAGAGCAAGGGAATCAAAATTCTTTTGAGTCGGGAACTAAACATTTTGCAGATATCATGAAATAGTAATTAGATCATACTTCCATTAATCGGCCGAACATACAAAACCAAGCAAACATATCGAGATTTAAAGCACAAATTGCACTCCACATGCAAAACCTTCTTTTTATTTTTCAAAACTCTAAAAATACGGAGAAAGAAGTGGTAACACAAAGAAAACTCACCTCGGTCCGAACAGAATGTGCTCTAGCTCAATTAGTTCAGCATCCGTCGCGAGTTCAAGCACCAACCTCAGTTCTGGATCAAACGTCTCTGCAAAACAAATGTCGGTAAGATCCAATCATTTGCCATGTTCTTCCTCGTCTTTAGAACAGAAATTATAAAGAACAAAACTTTCACGCAAAGACGAAGTTGACCTGCTCTTCGGGCGGGCACTTCTGCCTTGGGAGGGCACAAACGGAGACCGGGACAGCCACTTGGATCCCCACGGCGAGGAAAAGGAGCGATTTTCCGGCTCACGGCAAGTTCAATCTACAAATTCCATTTCGACAAAACCTAGTCGGTTCAGCGGATCCATCCCCGATTCGTATCAAGCGAAAGATTAACATGAGATGGAAGGACTAACCCAAGAAGAGGAGGAGGAAGAAGAAGGAGATAGGTCCCGTCTAGGGTTTGAGGCGGTACCGAAGGAGAAAGAGGAGGGGAGATGAGCGGAGACGGACACCATCGGTCTCCGCCGCGGCCGTCCCTCGCGCTCGCAATGAGCCGAGTGACGAGGCAGCCGCGGCTTATATTTGGATATGGGCGATTTTTCTTTTTTTTTTGAAAATTATTTATTAGTTTTCATCACTCACATGGAAATTTTTTTGTTTTCTTTTTATTTAAAGAAGAAAAAAATCGTTGTACACATGAAATCCTTGCGTCAAGATTCGGGATGTCGACCGTGATGATCGTTTCAGACTCTGCAGTCCACACACCACGTAGCATTGGCAACACAAAGCGATCGACACCAATAGACCATAAGAACCATTCATAAGGATCGCCCACCCCATTTTATTTTGTTTTCTTTTTCTCGTGCGCCACAAAAATTATATCACCTATTAATGCGAACTTTATCACTTGCCACCTCTCATTCAAAATCAAATAATTCAAATTTCAAAACTTTAATTTTTTAAATTATGAGTCAAACCTAATATTTTCAATATCGAGATTAGGATATTCCTCTTACTCGTAAAGGTTTAAATTTTGAGTTCCTATCTTTTTCGATACTATGAGATGGTTCATTCATCGACATCTATCCCTAATGGTGCGATTCATCTTTATTCAATCAAATCGTAGTCTAACTAGGTTTTCTTTTTTTTATTCATTCATATCAAATTTTTATCCACTTAGCTCTGATACATGTTAGAAATTTTATAATGCTAAGTCTGAGTCAAATAAATCAAGATTAACATATATTAGATAAAAGTCAATATTGTGATCATGAGTTGAACCCAACAAAATTATACTCATTTAATGTTAAAAGAAAATATAATTTCGATCAATCAAAATTTTAGGATAAAAGTCTTGTTTAGACATTTGAATTGATTAATGAATTATTACATAAGTAATAGATCTTACGTCCGAGTCTTTCATCATTTAACACAATAAAAATATTTTTTTATTTTATAAAAAAATTTAGGAGAAAAAATTTTGATTTTCTGACACAAACTAATTATTTGGGTAGATAGATTCTCATATAGTTTAAACTCTAGCACATTATTGATACATTGAAAATATTCATCAAGAAATTAGAAGTTGAATATTAATAATATATAAATAGGGAGGTAAGAGAACATCTTTCCTAATCTCTTAGTCACCCTTGGATATCTAGAATGTTCGCCGTTGGAACAAGAAGACGTCTATTATGGAGAATAGATGCACTCATATATCCAATTAATGAAGTCTCTAAGGAAATCAATAATCTTAAGCATCTCAGCCATTGAATCTCGAGAAAGCGTCTGGGTAGGTCATAATAATTTATAGACAAAATAAGACTATGCTATGTCCTCAATATTTTTTTTTGATCTATCGAATAGATATAGATTGTTCACAAGAGATAATCTTACTTAATTCTTCTTACATATTATTTAAGACATTCTTGACTATAATACTATTTAATCATCAAATAAAACATATATCGACGGAGAGGTTAATAACACTTTTAAACACTCAAGCAGAATAAAACTCTCCAGAGCAAGCATTTGGATGACTTCTTAATCTTCATTACATATCACAATCTCATATGATATAGTATATTTGGCATCGCCCACGTAGACCCAAACAAGCAGACACGATGATACAAATGTAAAACCTCAAGTATAATATGGCGCGTAGCACACACATGACGGGCAACCGCTTGTCACCCCCTCCGTACGAACGACATCATCATGATACAACCATCTCGAAAAGCTTGAGGCAGCGTCATGCGGCGCCGATCCGTGCAGGTCGATCAACGCTCGTACAAAAGCTTAAGTCGGTCGCCCAAGGAGCCGACCGTAGTAAATTGACCCTGTACGATCAATTTATCCTCGCAGATATAAAAGTTAACCCTCCCTAATCATGAGGGGGGGCATTTCGAACTCTCAACTCTCTTATATATACTATTGACTTGAGCTTCAGAATTGTCGAGTTAGAAAATCTCCCTCCCGACCTCAACGTGTACAGGAGCCCAACAGTGGAGAAGCAGGCCACTCGCTAAGAGAGAAGATTATGCTCGAACTCGACCCGACCTAACCCGACACTTGCCCTCACCACTCGAGCATCCACGTGGGCGACCTTGTACATCGAGGACTAGATCAAGTCATGCTGACACCTCGACCACGACATAAAGATTCATGAACATCGTATATTCGCAACAAGAAAACACATCTCGATTTCCATCCATAATAGTCTCTTCATGCAAATTCCTTTTCGACCATCGAAAGCATAACTCATGATTGATGGGCCTATGCATTGTTCGAGAGATTGATCTCCAGTATAAACTATATCAATATGTTATTAACATCCGATATATCATAACAGTGATTGAACTCTCTGAGGCATCTTCCTTCTTCCTTCATCCTTCACCCTTACCACCACCAAACCTTTATTTCCCTACAGAGAACAAACAAGCAAACCAAATCACTGTGGCTTGCTTTTTCCTTGCTCCACGAAATCGCACAAGAGACGGAAGATGTAGGGCAGCATGTGCATGGGGAGCTCCGTTCAAGCTCCTGGCTTCTCTGATAGCCATGCACATGCCCAGCTTCCACTCGCACACCTGTACATGGACTTCCACATTTCGACTGGAGACACCCATGGCAGAGGCGCTGCGGCAGTTATACAAGCAGAGGAGGACAGAGCCTAGTTCCAGCTTCGCTCTTCTTGTGAGGAAACATGAATGAGGAATCTAGTAACGCTAATGGGGGAAGAAAAGAGGGCCTCCGCTGGAGCCTCGTCTGCCCTCCTGTCTGCCTACGTCTGTGGCCACATGAGCTCCACCCGCTTACTAGAATCCATGGCGTGTACTGGCACGCACTACGAGAGGCCTCTAATTATGAAGCCGGTTCACGCCCGTTGCATGGCCACCACCCCCTTCCCCCCCGGACAGAGGCGAGCTGCACCTCTCTCTCCCATAATGGATCCCATGCCCGTCGCCTTCTTCTGGCCTTTTGGGTGGCAGTGTGTACATGCAGACAGCTGATGGCTTTGGTTCTTCTTTCCCCGCCTCCATATCGTGTCAAATCTTCACAAAAAACCATCCGCAAAGTGAATGGGATTGTTTCAATAGTCTCGAAAAGGACAGTTGATTGGTCTACAGTATGGAGTACTCATCACTTATCATTCAAACCAGAAGCTAAAGTTCGAGTTAAGCCATTCCAGTAGACTAAGATGGAAACAGAACCTGTCGTTGGCAAAGAACATAACTTATTTGAAGTAACGAAAAAGTCGAAGGAATTCATGTGCAATCCGAGTATAATTAAGGGAAAAGCACCGCAGCTTATAATTAGTGGGCGATGAAGACACGACTCGAGGGTTGTGACTTTACTGTGGAAGACGAGTCATCACTGAATCTATCAAATCGGCAACAGAGTGATGATCACCAGCTGCAGCCCCAGTGGGGCCATTCCAATCCACGCGATGTGGGGTCGGTGCTCCGCAATCATTTCTTCTCATGAGGGTAGCCAACACCTTTCGACACATCCTGCGTTGGAGGACATGTGGACAAGCTCTCATTCCGGTCTCAAATGGCTAGTGGGGGAAGGTGAAGCACCATTTATTATCGTGTCCAGGAAAATTTTGTTCAAACCAGCTTGACTTCGGGGAGGACGACAGGATGCAACTTTTGATATCGACTCGCTTCCCCACCACCTGCCTGCTTTCTATTCACTATTTGTTGTGGCATGTTTTGTCTCTGTGTTCTCACCTGCCAATTGAGTCCATCCTGATCCATAATTTAGTAGGGTTTAGTTGAATTCATGAGTTGTTTCTTCAACATGCATTTGAATTATATGGGTTAGGCACTTGTGTTCTTCCAGCTGGCCTTCGTACTCTTCCTTTGAAACATATATATCAGATTCAGATGCTGAGTTGTCTTTGCTTCTTCCGGAGGTCTCGTCCGGCAGTGTTTCTAATTGTTACTCTCTCTCTCTCTCTCTCTCTCTCTCTCTCTCTCTCTCTCTGTGTTTCGTTTTATTCTCTCTTTTTTCTTCGTAGAAGCTGAATCACCCAACAGTATGCACTTCAATGGCTTTTGCACGTTCTCTCACACTAGATCACGTTGTTCTTCGGTCAAACAAGGGCCCGCTGATCTATTCACTAGATCACCACTTGAAGCTTGCATGCAGAATACTTCCGTTCCATCGTATTGTGGAAGGAGAAGCTAATTACGTTCCTAAACATTATGCTAAGACGTATCTGAAACTTCCATTCTCTCAAAGTATTAGAACAAAAATGATCTCGAGAGGTAATCACAGAGACTCCCTTGCACTACATATGTACAATTATTATGAGGAATGCATGCAGTGGCAGCAGATACATCATCATCTTCATCCCTTGGTTCTTATGATTGTTATGGTGCCCCTCCCACGTGTTTGGATCCGTGTGAGGCTGACGACCACCTTACCGGAGAGGCCAGGGCCGTCCGGCGACACACGGGGGCCCTGCGCGTACTCCCCCACCGGGTGGCGCACAGGCCGCCTGGGACGCATGAGAATCCTCGCGTTGATGTCGTCAAGCGTCACGTCGCCCTCCGCTCCCCCGGGCTTCACCACAGCAAAAGGGTACACCACGCTCATCTTCGCCTTCGTCGTCTTACTGCAGTGTCTTCTCTCGCATTCTGTCATGCCCACAAGAATTAGACTCTGTCAAAAGAGTGTGCTGCGTGCATGTTCTTGGTTCATACACATGTATGATTCAATTACCTCTCAAAGTAAGCGTTTTTGCTTTATAGCTACAAGGTTTCGTGTCTCTTGATGACTGAGGAGGATCTTTTCCATGTAGTTCATTGGAGTTGTGTGGCTCTTCGTAGGAGGTGGAAGAGGAGAGAAGTGGCTCTTGTGGGTGCTGCAGACCGGTGACTTCTGTGTTGGCCTTCAGCAGCACGTTGAAAGAGTCATCTGTGTGAACATGGAGCAATTAAAGGAGTTCTTCTAGTAGAATTATTACCATTAACCTATAATTCTTTGCCAAAGCAAGACATAATTCTCACTACCTGGGATGATGACATTATCCTGTAGCATGTAGCTCAGATCATGCAAGGAGGGATCGCCATGGCAGCTTGAGTCCCAAAAACCCTACAAATGGAGAAGGCAGAAGGAGAGAGTTAGGCAAAACTCAACTCAGCGTTAAGCTCCATATATAATTCGAGTCTTAATTACTTGAAGATTCTGGAGGCCTTCGTTGGTCGTCGAATCATGAACGGGGGACGAAGCTGTCAGCCGCCGCCGCTTGCACCGGTCGCTCCACTCGGCCACCGCGTCTTGCAAGTAACCGGTGGAGGCCTGCGACGACACTGGCGACTCCATCTCCATGGCTATCGATGATCACCAAAGCAAACATCAGTGCCGTTGAGCTCAAAACCATGCCAGTGTTTGCAGAAACCAAAGAAGAGAAGGGTAGTGACTACCACTCAAAGGCACGAGTTGTTCGTGGAGATCTCCAGCTCCAAAGGTGTGTGGATCCCAATCCCAGGAGGGTTGGTAAGGGAATAGAAAATGGGTGTCCATGGCCATCATATCTCAAGAACAAGTCTGCTGCTGCTGCTGCTGCTCTTTCTCTCTCTGCAAGGAGGAGGAGGGAGGCGGTGGTGGTGTTAAATAGGAGGCTTTTGGGAAAAGGGGCAGCCAAGTTGGATGATTAGAAGCAGTCAGTCAATGGAAGAGGGAAGGTAAAAAGGTGAAAGAAATATAATATTCAAAGTGAGGAACCAAAAGAAAAGTTGTCTCTTTCTCGTGATTCGTTATGTTGATCTTTTTTTTTCTTTCTTTCTTTCTTTTTTTTATTCTTCTTTTAATCTTGTGGAAAATCCTTTTGGGGGGTAACTTTCTGCTGCTCAATCTTGTGAACTAATTAATTGTGTTGCAAACTTTTCTGGGTGGCACACTAAATTATGATCGAATTCCCAAGCTATATACTTTTATGATCTTATAAATATAATATATATATATATAATATTATTATTCATATTGGTAAAATATGAGGAAACATGATGAGATGGTGGGATTACAATGATTGGAGTAGTAAGAGATATACTATCCATGATTAATTATATTTCAAGAATAACAAATTAACATCTTCCTCGCCTAATTAGATAGTTGAGAGATTTTACCGATTATGAATTCTCGATTTAAAAATTTTTTTTGTTCTAATCTTTTACTGAAGTGCTAGATTTGTTCTATTGTCATGATATTTAGATTAGTCTAATTCGAATTAGACTCACATGTATAAGAAGTATGGTATAACCGAAGGCTCAAATACTTCCTCGATAATTGAGATCGACTTGATCGATTATTCCATATGTGACTTATACAAAGATTTGAATCAGATGAATTTTTCGATATGATTCCTCTTATACGTAAATTAGTACCCGACAAAAGAGGAATAATTTTAATAAGTAATAATTGACTTCAATTATCATGATTTGAATAGTTTTTAATAACAAATAAGTAGGAAAAAAAATCTATGATACAAGTGGAATATTCCCATAGCCTATCATTTTTGGGATACAAACATAATTTTTTAGAATATTCCCATAGCCTATCATTTTTCTCTTAGTATATCATTTTTGGGGTATAAAATATACTATTTTCTTGAATGGCTATTTTGGATTGGCATCCGCTTGGCTTACCTTAAAATATTTTAAGGTAATAGAAACTATAAATAAAATATTCAAGTATTCTAAATTTAATTAAATTTATGACTTTTTACGTATATCAATGATAATAAAATATTCATATAATAGATCTTAAAAATTTTCTTGCTATCGTTGTTATTGTTTAATAAAAAAATAATGATATAGTTCATCCTAAACAGTTGAAGGATTACAATTTGTTATAATTATTGCTATAAAAAGGTTAAGAGAAATATTTTATACACCTCTTTTGCCAAACACATAATTTAAAGTTAAGTTGAACTTCGTACATATCTGAATAGACGGAGCTAATTATTGATGGCAACAAACGTCAACGCACCAACTTAGATATGACATTAAAAATTTATATTTTATTTAGAAAGAGAAAGACATTAGGACCAACAATAGATATATGATATATGTTAAGATTGCCGATGGAAATGAATCGATAAGTCCAAGTTTGATAGGAGTTGAGAAACGAAACGAGAGGAACTCTATCGATGAGGAGCTTTTGACCTCATGAGGTAGTATCATGCTCTCAAACATGCATAAAAAAAACTAATATTGAGTGTTCCTGATTTGATCTATTCGATACCCAGATTAACATAGCAATGATCGCTAGTTTGAAGTAATAATAAGCAACATGATAGATTTGGCGTAATAATTACTAAAGTGAGACAGATCCAAACAATTTTTTTTTTTGACATCCAAGTTATTGATGACATACACAAAAAAATGAGATTCTATAATTGAACGAAAAAAAAAAAGATCTTACCTTACCTATTCTCCAATTAATGACATACATACATATTCACCAAAGCATTTATAAATAAAATAATAATTTAACTTTGTAGAAAGCACCACAAGATTATCATATTATGGTTTTCAAGATTTCTTTTGTTCGAAAGTTTCGTCTTAGCAATGCTATAATGGACAAAGGCATTTTGTATTAATATAATTATAATGCACGAAATTAATTCACCAATACAATCATGTTAAAGTTAGCATGTATGAATGGATTAAGAATATATTAAAACCAACTTAATTAATAAAATAAGAAATAATAATATTTGTGACATCGAATCCCTATGAACTTTTTATATGGCATATGATAAAAGGGGTATCCATTAGAAGTTCGAAAATAGCATACTTATTGGTTCGTATATAAAATAGAGTATATGACCCTCAAAATGTGTATGCTTTGCACATTATCTGATTGGTATCCGTCCAATAAATTTAAGTTAATTGTTGTTAACTATGGTACTTTTAGTGCTTTCATTATAAACATTAAAGGGAGAAATATAAAATTACCGTATATAGAAATATATGAAATATATTTGAAGGAAATCAACAACAAAACTATAGTATTTATCTATGTTTTTGAATTTTTATAGAAATATTTAGGTTGAATATAGGTTTAAAAGTGTAAGTATGAATATATATGTAAGATGAACGTTTGAAACATTAGGAGATAACTTCATCAAACTCAAATTGAATCATGGTTATTGTGAAATTGATTTGGTTTCAAGTCAATTGTATTCGACCAATTTGATTTATTAATAATATATTTTTAATTGTCTGACATATCAGATGTTCAGAGTGGAGATTTCAGAAGTAGAAAATATGTTTGTGTATTTGAATTATTCAAGAGAATTGTATACTTAGAGATTTTTATAAAGATCTCGAATAATCATTGGAGTTAAGTGGGCAGTTAATTTGTGAGGTAGTAATGCAGAATCACATATCGTTATTGGATCATGAGGGCATTTATCGAGATCGTCCAGCATTATGGTTATCGCACATAGGCTCACCCGAATAAGGTGAGGAAGTCTCGATTAATGCATTTAGATAATTGAATATCCAAGATGAAGCTTACCTTAATAAGATGAGAAAGTCTCGACCAGTGATGATGTCAATGAACGAATAATATTGGATCGACATGTTGAACTAACAAGATGAGCGGTAATATATCAAATTATCTATTTGTTAAATCCAATAATTATAATAAGATTAGTTAAATAATTTTTTTGATCATGACGAACATAGTTTCATTCAAATGTAAGATATATGCGATTCAATTATCATCCTGGAATAAAAAATATGAGATAAATCTAGTTAGTTCTAACATGAATTCATTCAAGCCGGTGATCCTAAAATTATCGTTACTATCCTAAAATTATATTAAATGATATGCAGGATGCCAAATGGAAAATCAAAATTACATGACTAAATGTAAAAGGTCAGGCAATCATTTTCAATCATCATCATCATAATCGAACCAAGATGTTGATTAGAATTAAGATTAGTGTTCCATAGAATGATTTGAATTGGCATGTACAAATTGAACCCAAAAGCTAAAGCTAGGGTTTAGATAACCCATCCATGATGGAAGATATAGAAGAATAAAGCCACAAAGGTCTCC
This sequence comes from Musa acuminata AAA Group, assembly GCF_036884655.1. Classification (NCBI taxonomy): domain Eukaryota; kingdom Viridiplantae; phylum Streptophyta; class Magnoliopsida; order Zingiberales; family Musaceae; genus Musa; species Musa acuminata. Next base: position 44,364,253 of record NC_088334.1, on the reverse strand, counting down.
TCCATAAGACAAAAGTACAAATGCTTCGGCTGCACATACACACCTACTACCACAATATGTGCTGCAGCTACTGATCTCACTTTATTCCCTCTACTGCAAATTTTTTTTATGTACAAAATAAAAGGAGTATAAAGACAAACCTTTTTGGATTTTATGGTACCAATTCATTATTTTTACCTTTATCTTTTTATCTTTTCTTTATTCTTTTTTATTTTAGGGGGGGTTAGGAAGATTAATAAAAATTCTTGTCAAAGGTGACATAGCAAGACAAGTAGGACAACTGTAGAGTTACATAGGAAGGCATTTACCCATTAGATGGTGGTGGATTATTGGGTGTATGCTGCATTGGGAATGAAGGTAGAAAGTTATGAAAGGTTGACATCAAGTTGGATACCCACTAAAGGTGACCACAGTTCATTGGTAGGTAGCTCAGTATGGAACTTAGTGGAGTATGGATCATTCATACATCATAGCTCAACTAGTGAAACATCATGTTTCATTCTTGTCTCACTCTACCCTCTTGTCTGAATCTGACAAGTATGTATGTGGGTCTTGTTTTGGAGTACATACATGTACTTGAATGAGAACTCCAATGGGTCCAATTCAACTCACTCAATGTCTATTTTGATCAACCCAACACCGCCCTTTTTTAAAAATTAAATACAAATAATTTTCTACTATGTTAAAAATATTTTATATTTTTGATAAATTATTCATATTCAGGAAAAACCATATGATCGATTCTTGACTTGACCTTAGTTGATGTATTCACCAAACAGGTCCATGGATTCATAAGAAAGTGATTTGCCGCAACCATGGTTCATCCATGGAAATGCTGATGTCACCATCGTGTCAGCATTCTATTGGTCACTGAACCAGGGGACCAAATGAAGAGCCGTCAAGCAGACCGCCACCGGGAGGTCCCTCTTGCGTGCGTGGTGTCTCGACCGAAATATAGTATCGGTTGGTGAGAGAGATTCCACGTCATCGAGAAAAGTATTCGACGGGCGCTTTTGGCAGAATCTAATCGGACCGACCAGATGATCCAAATCTTGAATCGGGTGGGGCCCTGCTGACCTCACGTGATCTCAGCCGTTCAATCCCAGGATCTTGTCGGGCTACCCTCAGTAGCCATCGGACGGCAGCAACGATCAGGTCCGGTCTGTACCCATCGACTTTGGGCCGTCCATATGGTGGTCCCCGTCGTGGGTCCCGCAAAGCCCTCGCTTCCCTTCTCTTTCCCTGAACCGGTCTGATCTGACCGGTTGATGTGACGTGGGACGGACCCTCCACGCCCGGCGACCGAGTTCCAGCGTACCCGCGTGCCCGGGCTACTGTCCACCGCAGGATCACGATCGTACAGTGGAGAAAGCATCGTGGGGGCCGCCGGAGAGTCTCGTCATCTCACGAGCCGTTGGAGAGGAGCGGCGGTGGGGAGCTACCCTTTCGGCTTTGGCGCTCGGCTCGCTTGCCGCCATGGGAAGATGCCTCGCGATTCGTGCGGTGCGGCGGGCGCGGGTTTCCACGGTCAGAAGTGGAGCCGCTTAGCCCTTTATTTTATTCCTCTGTTCTTTGGCGGCAGCCGCTTAGCCCACTGAATTCGTCGTCGTCGTCCTCTTTTTACTAAATGGGTTTGGCGTGGGTGTATGGCTCTCAGGATCGACGCTTATCGACGAACTGAAGAAAGCATGTTGGACGCACGAATTTTAAAGACGGTCCGATGGATACAGAAGAAGAAAGGATGCTACATGGTGGTAGCAGCAGGAACTGCACCAGAGAAGGAAGTTGTCCACCATGAACGCAATGGGGGTGGGGGTGGGGGGGGCAACTTAGGGGAGAAAAGGGCGACACAATCATCTCAAATGAACTGTCAGAAGGATCCAAGCTGAGCCGCGAGAGACAAAAAGCCTTTTGCCTCCTGGTCGTTTAAACCCCTTCGAGACCTTCAAACCAAGCAAAAGATCGAAAGAGGAACAAGCGTAGCGGTGAAGGCTCAGGAAAGCAGTACCCTTTTGCGTTTGCGACGTCATTTCGGGGTGTCTCTCCCTCCCCCCCCCCCCAACCCCCTTTGCATACCTTTCACCGAACACCTAGCGGGACAACAAAACAACGAGCTTAACAGGTTTCTTTTGACAAATTAGCTCAGTGTTCGAGCCTGGGAAAAAGGATACTTGCATTGATATGGTGCTAGGAATGGAGATCACAACATGTTGGCTATAATGCCATGTTACTTCAAAGATCATACGTGTTGAATTAATTGAATTGGGCCAAGACTCCAAAATTTGCACAGAGATTACAGAAAGCAAATCTAACCAAAGATTTCTACGTCAGCTCTCACATCATCTTGTTGGATACAAGGAAGACTTGTGTTCTTCTCTTTGGGGCTTCAGTCTTCTTATGTAGTGGAGGAACCCCTTCCTTCCTTGAGCCCATCGGAGCCTGGAAGAGTTATGGGTTGGGTGGGTTATACTGTGGACATGGCTGAGCTGACAAAGTTGGCATAGATTGGTTGCCTTATCCCACTCTCGCCCATTAATATATTAAACGAAAATTAATATTAAATAAATATAAAAAATTAAAAAAAATATTTCCTTAAATGAAGGGCTGATCTCCTCTTATTTAAGTGGTGAGATTTTTTTCCTTCATTCTTCACTAGGCCAAGCTCGAGAGGAACAAAGAGTTGGATTCTGTTGAGGAGAAATACGTTTTCGTACCTTTCTTGAAAATAATTTTTTTTTTATTTTGATTCCTTAAACGTTAAAATTTTTATAGTTTGGAAATATTTATCGATCCTTTTAATTTTAAAATATTTATTGTTGAATTAAAATATATTATATAAAGTTTTTAATATATTTTTTTATCCCTTTTAAAGGTTTTTTATTTTAGATTTAAAACTATATAGAATACATGAAATCTGATTTTCATATTTGGATTAAGAATGTTATTTTCTCATATTTGTTTATCTTTTAATTTTATCTATATTAAAATATGTTATAAGTAGTTAAAAAAATATTTCTTAGTCCTTTAAAATTTAAAATTTTCGTTGTTAGATTAAAATATATTATCTAATTTTTTTTATTAAAATTTTATTATTTGATTAGATTATGTTAAAATTATTCATGTTATATGTAGTAGTGGAGAGAGGATTTTCCTAATTTTCCTATATCGTTAGGTAGAGATTTTTTTGAGTTAATATTATTCAATAATTTTTTTTTTACTTATGAATAAATTGATAGAAAAGATGCGATCAATAACGCGCATGAAAAAGCATGGGTCCCACATCCGACTAGAAAATATTCATCAGCGAAATGCATTGTCACGCCAAGTTGACTCCACATGGTTATTACGTTATATTTCGTTTTAGCACGTCATGTCGTTCATCATTGTCTTAGTAGCGAAGTAGAATCCGATCAGATACGAAGTGCCCGATGATGCTCAGCCTCACGTTTTATTTCCAAAAATAAATAAATAAATAAATAAATGCTAGAATAATATCCAAATTGTTTGGAGCTTTTAAATGCATGCCATGATCCATTAAGTCTGGAAAGCTTTGGGCATCATTTGAATCGAACAAATTCTACAAAGAGATGCACGTAGCAAGTGATGATACGAAATCAACGATCAATTAAAATGAATTCTACATGATATGAAACAGCGTCAGATAAAAGAGAAAACGATAACAAGAAGAACTCAATCAGACAAGAACAAGAACACCACCATCGGAGGCTGCCATGGTGGGACTTCAAGCCTTCCGACGCCACCAGCGGAGGCACGGCAGAAACAGCGATCTCAGGATGCCCTTCAAAACACCCCCTCGCCTAAACTTCGCCGGTGGACGTGCGGGCCCCGCCATGGAGAAGAAGCGAAGCCGAGGAAGGATGAACTGATGGCAGCGGAAGGATGAATTGATGGCAGCGGAAATTTATACTGTATCGAGCGAGCTAAGCGTCGATCCCACGCGTTTGCCCACTTCGACAAAGCGATATCACTTCCATCGAAGCTGAAGGATGAGTTGATGTCGACATGAAAATTTTACTTCTTAGCAATCTACGCGGTTTTATATCGATCCTTAAGGATTTCTACGTGACTTTTCATTTCGATAACACGAGTAGATAAGCTGTAGAGTCAAACCTCAAGGATGTGTCAGTGCTCTAATAGAAAGATTTCCTTTGGCTTTCTTTTGGATTTACTTGAATTCAATCGAGTCATGAGCGACCTTGATAGCTTGACTAATATATCCCGGCAGCGGAACAAAATTAGGTTGACTGATAGCTTCTTTCTCTTTCTTCTCGTGTTTGCACCACCTTCATTCATGCTCTGTTCTTTCTCGCTTCACTTTGCTTCAGTCGCTATCTTCCGACTCGAAAGAACAAGTGCAGGCGAACCCAATTTCTTAGTTTGTGTCAAATTGCTAATAAATAATGAGTAAAGTAAAGAAAATTACTCCTGTAGGCACCAAAATTATCATTAGTAGAGTCCATATTCACACTGCCCTGCCGTAGCGTATGGTTTGTGCGAGGCGAACGCGTGGGCCCGCCGTGGACCGCGGGGACGTCCGCGGGGCCCGCCACGGATGGTGAGGGAATCGGCCGTCCTGGCGACGCTGACGTACGCGGCCAGCGCGTCATCGAGTCCAGAGAAAACCGCGTCATCCGCTTCCCAGGCGGGTCAGTGCACCGGATGGTGACGCGAAAGGCGACATCACTCGTGGGGAGAGGATGGATTACACCGAGTTAATAAATTTTATTTTCTTATTTTTTTATTCTTTACATTAAATGACATGACGTTCGCATATGAAAAGGAATCTGAACTTTATTATTTATATAATAATACACTAAGCAATTGGATATGAGATGATTTTTATTTTTCGAAATCTATGGAGGAAAAATAGGATGGGTTTAAACCCATACAACATATCTCAATTTGTTGAACTTTCACAAAATTTTAGTAGGTTTTATTACAATATATCATTCATCATAAAACAGCAGAGTTCCATACACTCACAAAATAGCAGAGTTCCATACCTTCATTCCATTAACCCGGAGAAGACTCAGGTATCTGCTTCCCGCCGCCATTTGATACCATGGAGTGGAGGCTGCAGGAAGATCTCCTTTGTTTCCCCTTCTGCGTCTCCTTCCCTCTCGGTGGATTCCCCGGAGAATAATAGTCAACGTTCTTGGCGTTGCGGGGCTCAGATGGGAAGAAACAGGGGAGGAGACTCTTGATCATCCGCAGCAGCACCTCACCCCTTTGTGGTACGTACCGGGGATGGCGACTCCTTAATGACATCAGACTTGACTTACCACCTTCGAAAAGAGAAGATTAGGTTTGAGAGGAGGGAACTCGAATGCAACTTGAAACTCAATCTGTTGTCTACCTCTTCGAAGCTGAAGAGGAAGCAGAGTGAGCTGCTGTCGTTCCAAGTGTCTCCTCCATGGGAAGATATAAGTTGCATAATGGAGAGGGAATATATGCCGTCTTCCCGAGTCGAACTATTCTGTCGGTTTAGTGGGATCTGCAGCATCGTCGCCGGCTGAACAAGATCCAGAGTCGGCTCCTTTCTCAGTATTGTTTCCAGAAAAGACTCTCTGCATAGATTTGGACGGGACTGACCAAGTGATGCAGGAATAAACTGGGAACGAATGAGAACAGGGGATTTAATGTTGTTCTATGAACCAAATAGTATCACCACACCATCTATATTTATGGTTTTCAAGTTACCTAGTAGATAGAGAAATAAAATTTCACTAATTCTTTTATTTGGAGTGTATTGTAGCTGTCGATCAAACTCCTCTTTCTTCGATTGGAACGTGGATTTAGAGTCGATCCAATTTTTTTTATTTCATGATTGGTGTCGAAAAATATTATATCTTCATGAAATCTTAAGGTTCCAATTACAGAATATCATTACGCCAACCCATCATCCCCACGCCAACCCATCATCCCCACAAAGGAGTTAACTTTGAAGATAAAGATTAAATCACCCCCCACTCGACAGTAATACGAGGGAGATAATTGGATAGAGATCTAGTATCTAATAGAATAAGATATATTAGGGTTGGGGCTTCCTAGTTGCCACCTCTTATTCTCATCTCCCCTTCTCCTCCTTAGATAACATGCCTAAAGATTTGAGGGGCATCGTTACAACCCTGCTGTGTAGATCACCGATAAAGTGGAGGACGCTTGACCTCCTTTATCCTTTCTTACCGATATATAGAGATTCAGGGATATATGTTCTCCTTAGGTAAAATACATCTATCTCACACGTGAACACATTTATGAAAAATTTAAGATTTTATTTTATGTTCTTTCGTTGTGCATGTGATGTCGCCTTTAGATTTCCCTACACCCGAGGCATGTGAGTTAAGAAATATGACTTATGCCAAGATTTTTACTACACCGGAGGCTTTAAGCCGAATATGCCCGAAACACGTGAGTTAAAAAATCTGACTCATGGCAAGATTTCCACTACAATTGAGGCTTCGGGTTGAATGTGCCCCAAGTATGTGAGTCGAAAAATTTGACTCATGCTAAGATTCTACTAGCGGAGGCTTCGAGTCAAATGAACCTAAGGTGTGTAAGTCGGAAAATCCGAACCATACTAAGATATCCTCTATGGCGGAAGCATAAACTTGATGTACTAGATATCCAAATCGATATAACTCGAGACATGCATTCAAAAGAAGAACAATTGATAGAGAATATTCTAACATCAATCATGACTCGCTAGTTGGCCATCACAAAGGAGTTGATGTGGGGGACAAAAGCCAAATCAACCCCCACTCAACAACAACATGAGGGAGGTAACGACCTATCGACACCCATAGACAATAGTCCACGGGAGACCGTTCAAGCTAATCCTTTCGGTCGCCTACGATAATGGTCCTCAAGTGGTCGATCAGATCTCCTCCCCCCTTGGTCAGCCTTTATAAGTGACAGGCTGTAGGGGGTCATTTGGACTAGTGCTCATGTGGACAAATGACAAGAACTTCGAAGGCATTGAGGTCGTTACAAATGGTCTCCTCAGCCTCCCAGATATAAAGCCGAACCCTGACACCTACCCAAGGGTCATTTCTCTATCACTATATGTCGTTCACCCCCACAGCTCCACAATAATAACTTGAGTGTTAGAGGGGTTGGATCGAAAAATCTCCCCCTCCCCTCAATGTTGATATTAGTGTAGGACCCCTAAGGTGACTAGAGCGCCCACCTCGGACCAATCTTGAGATCACCTTAAAAAGCTAGAGACTCCTCTAAAGCCACCTCCGAGCCACCACGGATACCTCAGTGTCGCGTCAGTCACCCTGTCAGATCACTACAAGGGCGACCTATACAACTTCATGCCTAATGGTATGAAGACCACAACAGTTTCAAACCTTGTATAACTACATAGGAGCATCCCCAACAAATTCCCTTTGATTCTAATGTTAGTCTAGGAAATGAGATATCGATAAGTGCTAAGTCTTCCGAAGCTAAATGCTTAAAAACCCTAAGAATTTTTTAATATCTTAAGAAACACACTTGAGGTATCTTTTATAGTTTGAATTCAGGATCATTATACTCAAGATATGCATTGATATCGAGAACGACTACGTGTTTCTTTCGATCCTAGCGGAATCATACATGCCAAACTTGAAAATTGTGCACTAGCTTTGACATGTTGGTAACGTCTAAGCATTTCCGCGTGGAGAGAATTATATTTGTTTTGTTTCCAGAAGGTTTAAGTTCACATTTGTGCTTCTTTGCAATCTCTTTCCTTCCCATTGTTTCTGCACTCCGCAGGAAGAAACAACCTATGTTGACTTGCAAGCACTCTATCACTCTGTCGCCCCAGCTCCGTGCGTCTTCCTCGAAATCATGCTCCTGCTCAGTGTGCTTGCAACCGAGTGCCCATCTCAACTGGGTGATCGAGCAACCGTCACGAAGGAGCACCGAAGAAGCTGCAGAGAAAACTTCCACAGAATCATAGAACCCACTTCGTTTTCGTTGCCCACCTATAAGTATATTAGCAATAGGCGAGAAAGAGAGAGAAAAAGCGGGATCCCCGAGGCCGTAATCTCCTACCGATGGCAGTCCGCAGTCATGGAGAAGGAGAGAAGCCGAGTCCAATCCCCAGACCGGGCCACCATCCGCGGTATATACCAAATAGGGGGCAGGTACTGAAGAGGATCGTCAAGTGCCTCGTGGGCTTCTTAGTACCGTCGACTGCACCAAAGGCGAGGTCAGCTCCCTTGTCGGTCCTCCGTCACCAGGGAGAAGACAAGGGAAAGGCTGCTCACTGATTAATCTTCCCATTTCAGGCGATACAGTGATCTACCTCATGCATGCAGATCCAGCGAAATGTGTTTAGCTTACTGCTCTACAGCCTTTCTTGTCTCTTAATATAGGTCGTCTCCTTCGCCTCGAATCAGAAAAAGTCCTCGAATCGATGGCATGATGCGGTTTGTGTGACTAAAGAAGCAACGAAGACTACTGGATGTATCACTCGGGAGCTTTGGATTTGAATGAACAGGTGATACAGACAACTATTTTACGTATGCTACAAAACAGATTTATTTTGCTGTTCTTTGAATCTTTTCTTGCCCCCTTACGCAATATGGTAGTACAAAACTTATTTAATCGACTCCCAATCGGCTCATTTAACATACAAGCTGAGCAAAGTATTTATTCCAACGACGAGTACTCCTTTTAGACATGTTAGCGCTTGGGAGTCAGCCGAAGGCAAGAGGGATATATTTTTGATTTCTACACCGTATCCAAAGAATTGTCTGTAAGCTTCAATTGGCTTATGAGGAGGATGAGCCCTCTAGTATTCTTGTTATGGCGCCGTAAGCTCGGCGATCTGTTCATTAACAGCTCTTTTCTTCTCCGCCTCTCCCTTCTTTGCTTCGTCCTTCCTCTTCCCGGTTCATTTGCCAGGCCGATGACGAGTATTTTGGTGTGCCAGCATTTCCTCAACTTGGACACCACAATAACGGGGTCAAAGAACCCAATTACAGTGAGCTTCTTCTGCTCCATGTCCGCTGATACTGAAGCAACCTCTGTTAGGATACAGAAAAATACATGGTTCAGAAGTCGGGTTGGACACACGGAAAAGAGTGGTGAAGCTAACTGTGGCTTTACTTTCAATACTGCAAACTGCTTTCATTGCCTTGATCTTATCCTCGTCACACTGGAGTCCCACTCTCACCACAATTCTCTGCCATCAGACCAAGGAATGAAACTACAAGCTTCAGACAAAAAGAAGAGAAGCGGAGAGCGAGGTAGAGAGAAGGAACTGGCAATTGCATCGTGAAACTTTTTTCCCGATACTAATAAGTTGGAGAATTAGAACTGGAACTCACCTTCATGTCCGCGGCCATCTTTTAGCCCTCTCCGCCGAGTGTTGAGACGAGGAACGAGGCGTGGGATGAGGTGTTGCTAGAGACGGAAATTTATCATAAATATAATAGAGGGTCTTAGGAAGTTGCGAGGAAGCCGTGCGGAAGCTGCTACGAATCCTTCGTCGTTTTCTGGAATCCGAGTTTGAAAGGTCAGTTGCCACGCGGTTTCGGATGGACGTCGTCAACTCCGATGTGACACTTTCGTTGCAATCCAAATCAAATCTAGTAAATAGGATAAAAAGAAAATTATATAAAATTACATCGAAAATGATAAAGAGTATTTTTCTTATATAAGTTAAGGATACTGATGATAGCTTTCTGATAAATCAAAAGAATCATAGGAATTAATTTGAAATATGATCATATAAAATTATCGATCGTCACGAAGATATACGCTCAATCACCATATTGTGATTGTAGTATAATCATCCACGTCGGTATCAAGAGCTACTAGCTAACGTTAAATGTGTCTAGTTAAAAATTCATAAATCAGGTATTTAAATTAAGAAATTTAAAATCAGATGAGATTCTTGGTCAAGAAAATTGAAAGCCTATTGTTATTTTGTCATATCTTAATTTCTATATATGATCAGACCTAATTACTTTTTGGATTTGCAAAAGCAAGCATGTAGCAATGAATCATTCAAAACCCTAAGGTTTAGTGATGCACTCATTTCACAGGAATTCAGATAGGAAACATATGCAAAATCGATCATCTTAAAGATAATAAAAACACGAAATCAGGTTTGGGTACCTGACTCGGACTCGGCCGAATTGGAATCTAAGTTCGGTTCGGTTCTCTCTCACCGGCAGTGGGTCGAACCAATACAGCGTTCTAGAACCATCCATGCTTTCGCATGCATACCGACCATATTCTGGAAATCGGATTGGCTGACACCAACGTCGACTGATCGGGTGACGTCACGTCGCTATCACCAGTCCGAGTTCGCCACGTCGCCAAACAGACCCGAATGCTGTCCTACCCTGAACTGTCGATCAAGCGGCACTCTAGATTTACCTTCGACTGTTCACCACCATCAAAAAATAATATTAATAGGAAATACTTAATCGTTAATCATGTATACTGGTTTCAGAATACATAGGCGAATTTAAGAGAAGATAAGAGTTAATAATGTTAAATGTGGGTTTTAACGATGAGAATAGACTGTAGCAATGCCTTTGAGTCGTCCACCAAATAATTTTAGTTGCTCGTAATATTATAAATGTAACATCTTAATTAGTTTCACATCGAAAACGGATGAAATTAAGATTGAATTATAAAGATTTAATAAATATATAATTTTAATTTTAATTTTAATATTTTGATCAATAATTTAAGTTAAATAAAATTCACAGATTATTTAACCCATACAATAAATCTGAGACTCTACTTGCTTACCTCGTATCATTACTGTGGTAGCTTTCCTTCATCCACGCCTCTCGTTCTTGAAGAAGATGTCAGCTGACATGAAGGTAAGTTCCAATTCTAATACATTAAAATAGAAAGTTTGCTGCTACAGGAACAATTACCAGTTCCTCGTGTTCTTTTCCTTGGATCTCTAACAGTTGTTTTCCTCGGTGTGATTGCAGAAGGTTGTGGTGAAAGTGGACGTCCACGATAACAAGGACAAGAAGGTGGCAATGAGAGCAGTTTCCAGCCTTCAAGGTGATCAATCAGACCTCTTTCTCTTTGTGTCTCGTAATCTTCCTCTTCGTGATTTTGTATCCATGGACACGAAGAACGAGAAGCTGACTGTAATTGGGATCGTTGACCCCATGAGTGTGGTGGGCAAGCTGTGAGGAAACACTGGTGCGCCGAGATGGTCGGGCCGGCAACAGATCCGGAGAAGGAGAACGGGAGAAGAAAAAAGAAGCTGATGCCATGACCACGTACTATTACGTGCAGAGTGCCGAGGACAACCCCAGTGCTTGATTCTCATGTTTTCAGCTTCCTCAAATGCACAGATACATTGAGGAGTCTTCGGTTGAACGTTTTTTCTTCTCTTCCTCAAATGGGATTGGTGACAAAATGTATTATACTTCACTTTTAGGTGATGATTGGTTGGAGGAAGACAATAATAAAGGCTTGACTCAACTACAAATTTGACTTTATAAGTGATAAACAATCATCTTGGACATCATTTCCGACATCAAACTACTTTTATGACAATTTAATTTCTATACTATTTTAGACTATTTTCGTGATGTAATCAAGTGGCCAATTGGACTGCTAAAAAAAGCTATGATTGATAGTTGATTCCATGTCTAAGTGTGAAGGCAGCTGGTTGACCAACTAAAATAAGACCAAGAAATTGCAATTTGACTATTTAAGTTGAACTGGTCAAAGTCATGCGAAGATATGGTTTGACCAAATATGCCTGAAGGAGGTGCGATGTGGTCTCACGACACCCACTCGATAATTAGTTCCTTCTCAGAAATCCTCAATTCTCTGCCATCAATGAGACTTGCTGGGATTTTTTCTTCTCAATTCCCACAAAAAAGGAAAAATAAATCATTGATGAAAGAAAATAAACAATCAATTACCTCAATAATTCATAAAAACAAAGGAAATTATACTCCTCACTCCACTCACAATCTCATCTCCCAACCTCTTCGATCTCTTAATTCTAATTTACGAAACACTATATCTCAACTGGCTCATTTCCATGGATATCAAATCGATCCCAGCTATGATATAAAATCACGTTAAAGTTCATGCACGAAAACATAACTTACGTGGTTCGAAGGTCAAGAAAAGAATGGCGAGGCGAACAAAGCTTTTACCTTGATGGCTGAAAACTACTCTCGTTACCTTCTTCCCTCATCCTTGTCATCGTGGAGCTCCACCTTCAACACATCCGACTACAACCAGATCAAGTAATATTATTTGGAGAGAGTGAGTGAGAGAGAGAGATGATAAGAATTACTACTGTGAAACTACAACTTGGAACGTTAGCACTCTTACATGAGGAGCGAGATGAAGAACAAGGCATGGGAGACTGATTTGAGCCAAGCATGTAAGAGTCTCAGATTTATAATGATACTGCGAGCATCCAAGTCTTCCTTTACGAGTCAAGAAGGTGAGAGGAGCTATTGGCCACTTGACTAGTCTAAGCTTTCAAGTCCTAATTTTGTGCCAATGACGAGCTTAGACTAGTCAACGGTGCTATAATCTCACCATTACCGATACATATTTAATCTAATCTTTCATTGACTTGATAGTAACGCGCTAACAACAACAATCCTCACATCTTGCGTTGTTCGCGTATCATTTTAGCATAAAATATTTTTCCGTATACATCTTAATTCAGTATTAATATAGTGCAAAAATATTATATTATAGTATTTTTAAGTACCAAACATAGTATTTTATCAAATTTATATTAAAATACTATGTTATAATATACTTGTATTGCGTTATAATATATTATTATTATTATTAAAAATACGATAACATAGTGTAAAAATATTATAGTTGGATTGACTGACCTAATGGAACGGTCATAGAAAAATGAAAGAAAAAGAAGATCCATCAAGTGAAGGAAAAAAAAAGAAAAATTCGTCCATACGCAAATGTATGGCTGATAGACGTCCAAATTCACAATCAAGGTGTCAAAATCAAATACCAATAGTTTCCAAAGTGAGACAAAGAGGAAAAGTACACAGAAGACCGGAGAAAAGTCAAAATTAATTAGCTTATTATGGTTGAGAGTAATAATTTCATGAAATGTCTCACATAATCATAATCAATAGAATTAATTATTTGTATCCAAATAAGGATTAAGGAAATCCAGTTGTAGGTTAAAATTATTACAAATCAACTACGGACTCATTTGGCTATGGTTTCCAAAAGGGAATTCGTTTCATTAAGATTTCACATAATTCCTTCATGTACTTTAAAGAAACTTGGACAAGATGTGAAAAACAAGATTAACATATATAAGATTGATCATCAAATCAATTCCAAAACATAAAATTATTAAGTTGTGAGTCGAATCCAATACATGTCATCAGTTTTCACTCTTTCTAATCTCTCATCTCATATTCATATTATATTAAATAATATCAAATAAAATAATTTATATTAAATAATTAAAAAAATCAAAGAGAAGAAATGTTTGGTAACCTATTCTTTCTGGGTCTCTCACACATTTTGACTAGTCAAACATTTAGTACGCTGCCATACACGACTGTCCAACCCAAGTGGGATGTATCGGTGATATATATCGCGTCCGTATTATATTGGAAGTAGATGTCCGCATCCAATTAGTTTCTAGAGATATTGGTGATGTGGTCGGTCAAAGTAAGATGACCTCAGCCCAACACGTCCTAGTCACGTGTGGTTCCCTTTTGCGGCCAATTGGAGTTCGCCACGTCCGGAATCGGATCGTATGCTGTCTGGGCCTAAACTGGCGATGGGCCGGCACTTACGTCATCTTCAATATTCCGGACCACCGAAAATAATAAAAAAGATAAAAATAAAGAAAATTCACGTCGGTGAACGGAAGACTCAATTATGCACTGTGGTGGTCCACTTCTTGAATATGTGGAATTATTATTGACTTGACCGGGGTTGACTATGCGAAGTGGGTGATAACATTGATGTGGGAATCAGATATGGATGCTTTTCGAATTAATTTATCTGTACTCTCTCATTATCGTCGAAAATAAATAAGCATAAGCTTTTGGGATTAATCGTTACTCAAATCAATCCTTTATCGTGAGCATAAGCAATGGTTGTAGTCACATTCTATAATCGTTTATTGAAATTATTATGGGAAAAAACTTTTACATTGTGACGTGGCCCACGAATACCATCTTATCTCGTCCCATTAGGATGTCTAAAATATATTCATCTATCGAATGTGAGATTGATTGATGTTCACACATCATATATGTAAATAAGACGTTTTTACTCCAATTGAAGTTTCTAAAAATTTTAGATTCTAAGACATAAAATTAGGTAAAACTATGTTAGAATTTAAATAAGTATAAAAATCGAGAGTTTATAGTTGAGATGTCAGGCAATGAGAGAATTCAAATCGAGATCATCGTAGAAAACTGTGAAGGATTTAAATAAGTATCAAAATATAAAAGTGAGAGAGTTTCCATCCTAGATGATAGGGCACATTTTGCCCCTAAGACATGTCATAACCGACGTCACATGTCGCGTCAGAACTCGTACCTCAAGGCACTGCTTGACACGACTGGTCCCGGTAATTCCGGGACGATATCACCCCACACGCTAAGTCGGGATCCGTACCAAGGTCGTGCTGAGTCCACCACGCTAGCCCACATATGATCGACCCCCTTACGGTAGTATAAAGGCCTCGGGCCAGCGTTCTTCCAGAGGAGGCAAGAAAGAAACAAAAAACTACTACTAACTTGCGCGTCGGAGGGGCCAAAGTCGGGGATCACCAGACGAAGGTCATTTTTTGTAGGCATTCAACGCCACGCGAGCGTCCCATCCTCCGAGATCTCCGATCAACGTCCCCGTGGCGTGCCATCGAGCTACCCCGGACTGGAGAACGCCGATCAAGGCCCCCGTCGTGAGGACCTGATTGACCCCGATAACAAGCTCAGTCGATAGGAAACTCCCTATATCGACCTGTAGACCAGGCTATGTTGATTCATCAGCCATGGCACATTTGTTCACTAACACTAGAAAGCATACTTTGGAACTTTTTATAGTATGATCAGCGACTATTGAGTATATGTTGAAAATGAATATATATATATCATTCACTCAGTATTAGACAGTAAGATTATGTATCGAATTGTTCGAGCCATAGTTATAAGATAATTGTCCTATCGAGTCAACTTTTTTTATCACCGTTAGATAGTCGATCTTATGGGATTGGGTTGACATTCTTATCGATGCCATGTTACTAATTATATAGGATCGGATCCTATCTAACATATGGATCGAATTGATATAATATGTTGACAATTGCTATATTATGGATATGATAACACATCAACTAGATATGTCATTCCCTAATAAGTGTACTTTCATTAGAAAATAAAAAAAATCAATCAAAATAGAGTTGTTAAACGTATTACAAACCCTATGCATACCATACAAAACATGAATAAAATCAAAATATATGAATATATATAAGTATTACATCATATATTTTATTTACAACTTTATCTATTAGTCATATTCGATCTCTTGGGATTATCATAGGAGAAGGCTTTTATGTCGAGGTGTGGCTAACGAATACCATCTTATCTCATCCCATTATGGTATTTAAAACGTATTAATCTATCATGTATAATGGATTTCAAGTGAGATTGATTAATATTTACACATTATATATGTAAATAAGATGTTTGGACTCGAGTGAAAGATTTTAAAATCGTGTTAAGTCGAATTCTAATTTAGGGTTTAGAATCGAGACCCAGTGAAAAATTTCTCGAAGTATCAAAATCTGAAAGTGAGATAGATTCCATCCTCGAGAACACACTTTGGTGATGAGCAACCATTGGGTTGAGGCTAATATAAATGTTCAAATTGAATATACATATCATTCAACCATTAGTGGGCAGTAAGATTGTCCATCGATATATCCGATCCACAATTTTGGGGTAATGGTCGGATCGAGTCAACTTCTTTACCACCATCATGTAGTCGACCTCGTGAGATTCAAGTTGACATTTTCATCCATACCATATTGCTAACCATATGGGATTGAATGGATATAATATATTGATAATTGCTACATTGTGAAGCAACACGTCAACTCATGACACTCTCCTTATTACTCAATCTCTTATAACTAATGACGATCATATAAGATTAATATTATGTAAAATAATATCTTTAGGTATATTTTTATCCTGAATTTATTAAATTAAAACAGAATGCTATGATTCTTTGTAAGTTTTTTTTTTGCCTACAACAAACATATATTAATTTAACACCATCAGATGAGTGATCGACAAACTTCTTCCCTCTTTCATACATGGCAACAATAAACAATTGATCTATTTCATTGTATTCAATTGATGACTACCGTCGGACAATATTAATTACCCTAATCGTAGTTTTAAGGTGATAGATATCACATATCTATATATTAAATATTTTAAATCCAAATTATTGATTTATGAAGGTAAATAAAAGGTGTAGGGGCAAGTGAGTCATTCAACAAAATAGATATTTAGGATCCACAAGATCGAAAGAACCAATTGAGTCAACAAAGTCATCGTTAGATGATATAAATCAGCTAAAGAATTAATTATGTTCAATTTTCGTTTGCTAATGTTGAGGGTAGGGTGACAACTGTTTCGGCGGCTGCCATGCGCCGTTGGCACGAGGAAGAAGAAGAGCCCTCCTCTCACCTTCCTCACCCAAGGAGACTTTGACTCGCACAGTGCGAAGACTTGGCTCCCCGCACCACTATAAATCCGAGACTCCCTCCTCACATGCTTACCTCACATCGTTCTCCCCAAGACAACCGGTAGTCCCAAGACCGTGTTCATCTATCTCTCCTGTCAGTTCAGAGTCCTAAAGATGTCCGCAGAAGCGCAGGTAGGTTCCAGTTCTGACTTCTTCTTCTCCTCTACCTCGCTCTCTGCGTCTGTTCCTTAACTGGATCTGCGTTAAGGCTAATATATAGATGTATTCCTTGGCATGATGGCAGAAGGTTGTGGTGAAAGTGGACGTCCACGATGACAAGGACAAGAAGAAGGCGATGAAAGCAGTTTCCAGCCTTCAAGGTAATCAATCGGACCTCTTTCTCTGTGTATCGTACTATTCTTCCTCGTAAACTTATAATTCTGTGTGATAATAGGGATCGATTCGATATCTATGGACATGAAGGACATGAAGCTCACTGTAATCGGGATCGTTGACCCGATTGCTGTGGTGGGCAAGCTGAGGAAACACTGGTGCGCCGCGATAGTCTCGGTCGGCCCGGCGAAAGAGCCGGAGAAGAAGAAGGAAGAACCCAAGAAGGAGGAAGAGAAGAAAAAGGATCCTAATGAACTGACCGCAGAGCTCATCAAGGCATACAAGGCTTACAATCCTTGTATGACCACGTACTATTGTGTACAGAGTGCAGAGGAGAACCCCAATGCTTGCGTGATTATGTGATGCCAGAAAGAGTTGAGATGATCAGAGTTGTCCGGTGAATGATTGGGTTGGGTATAAGAAAAATGATGAAGCTATAGATAGGGATTTGGATGTTTTAAGATATCGAAGTATTTTTATCGGTCTATATTGAGGGTGTTCTTCCTATGTCGGAAGGTTTTTGATTGACATCAATCAATTGAGGTCAGTTTCTCTTTTGTAAGTGATTTGGAGTGCTTTTGCAGCAATTTAGATCTTAATACATGGATCGTAAATTGGTGAGCATCTCAATTGTGCTTGGATTGCATCATTAGGAGCCTTTTGACCAGTTAATTGGCACTGCTTCTTCTCATTTGTGGGCGCAGTTGGTGGAAATATTAATTTATATTACACCAAAAAAGTTGCATTTTGACTTGGAGGCAGTCGGTCTCTGCCGCCCAACTCCTAAGAAGTCTTCCTCAGGATGAAGTCAATAGTTAGGCTTGTGGTTGTGTCTGCTTCTCCAAGAGAGCAAACCCACGCTGAGGAAATAGATTTAAAATTATCAAATAATAGTATAAATAGATTTAAAATAAGAAATCAATACGAAAATATAATTTTTTTTTAATAAATTAATGTTAAAAACTATCAAATAAGAGTAGAATTGGATTCAAAATAAGAAATCTATATGAAAACAATATTATAATTTATAAATGAGGGTATTATTAGATCCAATTCCAAAGGAAGATATTGGAATTCCACTCATTTAAATAAAGGATAGGTGATTCAAACCAAATCGAAATAGATTCTGATAATTCTTTTTTAATTCCCAACTAAACAAAAAAATAAATAAACTAAATACCCTTTCAAATGATATATATATATATATAATAATTTGATAAATAATAAATTAGATGAGTATTTTAAAATATTAAAAATTAAAATTAAAATAGACAACTCTGTTTGGAAACCAAAGTTGAAATTAAAACTATTTACATCTAATTTTGTATATAACTTGGGCAGAAAATAATCAGTTAAAATGAAAATATACGTAAATAGACTCAAAATAGAAAACAAATATGAAATCCATCACATCAGATATAAAGAAATAATGTTGTAATTTCTGATACACAACGAACCCAAATCGGCTTCAATATCCAACCAACACACTCAAACCACACGCAATAAAACTTAAAAGGACTTCATGTTTATTTAGCAGCTTTAATCGCCAAACCATAACTAAACCACACGCAAACCCATTATTATGCTGCAAGAACAGAGCGGCCTACCGCGAACCCTGCGCTCAGCAAACGCCGCTGGTCTTCTTACGATCCACCAATCGCTTCCAGTATCTGGCAATCTCCTCGTGCGTCTGCTTGACGCTCTTCTTGGGGACGACGGCGCCGCCGCCGTCCGGGTTCTCCTCGGCTTTGACATGGGTGATCATGGTGGCTTTCGTCCACCGGTTTTCCAAGTCTGTCAACACCTTCTTGATATCCGTCACGAGGCGCTCCGCCAGACTCCGGCTGAAGTCCTCCCTGATCACCACGCGGAGCACCGCAACATGCTCTGCGTCGGCAGGCATGGTGTACGCGGGAACGATCCATCCGAACCTCCTCAAGGTCTCCGATACGTCGAAGACCGTGTACTTGCCGCTGTCCTTGAGTGAGAATGCCACGAGCGGCACACCCACATCCTTGGACACAATGTCGAATGTCTCTGTCCCCTCGATGCCCGCCTTCAACACCTTGGCATTGTCCATACAGTTTTCCATGATATTTCTGAAACCCTGCCAAAAACCAGAATGCAGAATAAATCTTCCTAATGGTTACAAGGAGTCGAGATGCTTCGGAATATGTAATTTATGGTAAACTAATCTGAGAATTCTCTGAAGCAGAAAATAGAATCTCGACATTAATGAAGAACATATGTAAGTATTTTAGATACCTCAAAGCCCAAGCGTATAAACTGGTAGTACTGTGCAATGATCTGACTAGATCCTGCAGGAAAAAGAAGATAGAATAGTTTCCATCAACAAATTTTCCATGCTAAACATCACATTCAGTGAAAGTTACATTTACAATGAAGAAACTAATTAATATACCTTTAGAAAAGTTGAGAGTGAAGGTAGGTTGATCTGCACCAAGATAATTAATATGGAAAATAAGCTCTTCAGGTAAATCCTCTTTGTTCCTCCAGACAACCCAACCTACTCCAGCATAAACCAAGCCATATTTGTGGCCGCTGACATTTATGCTCTTCACCTGAGGGAGCCGGAAGTCCCACTCTAGTTCAGGATAGAGGAAAGGCGCTATGAATCCCCCACTTGCAGCATCGACATGTATGGGTGTGTCCCACCTGCAGATCATTAGACAAAGTTAATTCTTCTATAGATAGTCAGTCATATCTTCATTTCAATAAATAAAGGGCAATGATCTCATATCCCATTGTAAACATTTATAACCAGAAGTGACAATTCTTTTAGCTCATGGTTTTTTTCCACCTATAAAATGACATGTACCGGAGCTGATATGAGCCATTGCCACAAAAATATCAAGAGCTGGGAAAAAATAATAGGAACACAAACTAACGGGTCAATCTGCTATGAAGTTAGAACAATCGACATGCTGATTTGTCCATTTGTAAGTTTATCCTCAAGACCAAATGGAAAAAAGAATGGTCGATCACAAGGTAATGCAAGAAACACAAAGCATTTTAGGTGAATATTGTGTGGCAGTCCGATGTAACTACAAAGACCAAATCAACTCACCCAGTTTCTTGGTTTTTTTCTGTCAGGAGATCGTTTAGAAGCTTAACATCTTCAAACTCTCCAGTGAGAGTTGAACCCAAGATGGCAGCAACACATATCGTATTCTCATCAACCATTTCTACTGCCTTGGCAGGATCCATTACATAATATCCCTCTTTCAACTTCACTTCTTTCAGTTCAACTTCAAAATACCTTGCAAATTTCTCCCAGCAAACCTACATATCAAGTGATATATATGAAATAAAATTACAAATGGAAATTTGGTGATGGCATGGATACTCAAAATGAGCCAAGGATGTTACTACCTGAACATTTGCACCGGTAACAATGTTGGGTTTGTCGTAAGGCTTCTCCTCTGCCTTTCTTTTGTTCTGCCATTTCCTCTTGAATGCAAGCCCTGCAAGCATGATTGCTTCTGAGGACCCCACAGTTCCAACTCCAACAGCCGTTTCGTCTTCCCCAATTGGGGCATTGAAAAGGTGGGCTATCATATTTACGCAGCGATTCTGCAAAAGATGCCAATACCCATAAATTCAATTGGTAGCATGATTCTCAAATCCAAAAACAATCATATAAGCTACATCATGTATCATGGTAAGAACTATGCTAAAACTTAATCGACAAAGGTGAAGGAAAATTCCTGCAATACTCGTAGAATCAGAAAGAACATTGCAGTAATTCTACTGCAGTATTAGAACTCCAGTGTCAACAACTTCCAACAATAACAAGAAGGTATTTTTCTTAGTGTTGGGATCAATTCCATAGATCTTCTGTTTCCATTTACCTCTATATGGGACAACATTAGGCTTCCGAACTCTTATCCTATATGATCCAATCAGTGAACCTGATTCCTTTCTCAATTGAGATAGAACTGCGGTGAAATGGAATATAATTCCATGGGATCCTTATAAAGGGTTCGCTTGACCCTTGTTGAAACTAATCAACTGATAGCCATTGGCCTATTGAAAGATCTAAAAGACCATTTGAAGATGCAAAAAAACACAAAACAGAGGACCAAAAGTTCTACGCCTCTACAGGATCCAATTTGTCCAATTACTCGAGACAAAGTCCTCGAACAACAATTTGCATTTCCATCATTGCTCAATTACCTTTCTTGTTTGAGGTTCTCCTACCCTGTTACATGGAGTTCCCGAATAGAAACCACTGGTCGAGAAAAGAAAGGAACTAAGTGCTTAATCTCCACTTCCACTTGTAGCACTCAACAGATGGTTGCTCTCAAGGAGGACCGGTGTCAGGGAGGCATTCCCGTGTCAGTATTCTCTCGACCACCTTCAGATAACACAGACCTCTGTCATGTACCCCAGTAACGAGGATTATTATGCAGGAGAAACGATCTGATCTACCAGATTGGCTTTAAATAGATAAACAAATAGAACCAAATGATGTACTCAACAAAGAGTTGAGACTGCAAAGCAGATCGCTGCCTCACCTGGAGCTCGGTGGTGACGGGGTACTCGTCCATGTCGACGTAGTTCTTGTTGACGGCCGCCATGATGAGGCGATCGCACTCCGGCTCCATCCACGTCGTCACGAACGACGCCAGATTCAACCGCGGGTTCCCGTCGAGCATCAGCTCGTCGTTGATGATCTGGTACGCCGCATCCTTGGGGATCGACTGCTCCGGTATCCTGAACCTGTCATCGGCACCGCAAAATCACACAAAAACAGGATCAAATCCAAACGACGATGATCATAACTATTAAAGAATCAAAGACAAATTATAAACCGGGGAAGAGCCTCGCGAACGTATCGCGAAGCGAATGTATAAGCGACGGAATCATCGGCGTCCGATGCTACCGCCGAGAGAGTCATCGGCTAGAGATGTATCTTCCTCTCTTACTTGAATCTCTGGTATACTTCGATTAATATAGACATGAGTGATCGCTTATGGTTTCTTTCACGCATTTGTTGCGGAAAATGACGAAGGAAAGGAACAAAAGCTTGCAGCCCAAGGAAGGCGACATGAACCTGGGAAGGGATGCCCGGACGTATCTGGAAGCGAACGTGGAGTGCAGCGATTCGCCGGCGTCCAATTTCGTGGTGGTTACCGCCATTCTACCAGGTGGTCGGGGTTGCGGAACAACGAAGGGTCTTCTCACCGATCACTGGGTCAGGGGGGTGGGTCATCAACGTTTAAAGCGTAACGGATCAGGAAGGGGCGGCGAGTGAGCCGGTGACGCGTGGTGGAGATGGCCCGTCCGCGGCGCATGGCGTGGTGCCTTTGACGCGTGGTTTGGGGACCTGGGCTAAGATGCTTCTTTACATCTAATTTAAGATTCCCGAACATATAATTCAAGGAATCTTGGCCGTCCATCTTTCGATTGGGGATTGTTGTTTACGTCTGCAGCATTAAGATTCCCGAATATGTAAAGCAAGAAATCGCAGCCGTCCATGTTTCTGTCCACAGCTTAATCTTAAATGACTTTGTTGACGTTAATTATCTCCGCGTTTAGTGATAGATGTAAATTGTCATGTTTCGAGTCATTCAAACATTTATAGTCACATTGTTGTGTTGATTACGTGATGCAGTCCGCTAACGTATCGAGTTGACAAGGTGGATGAAGTGTCAAATTAGTGATGACATGGCGTTTGGGGTTCATGTGTCAAACTCTTCATATTAATAGCTTATATATTTTGCATATATAAATTTTCATCAATTGGACTAATCAATAATGTTTATTTTTTAAAAAAAATATAAATAAATCATAAACAAAAAAATATTTTAAAAAACAAAGGTAACAACAACTTGATTTGTAAAGCAATTGTTGGTTAGTAAGTCATTTTAACAATTTCTTAATTTCTCACTTTAAGAATAGCAAAACATTTTGTTTTATTTTAGTTTCATCCCATTAAAAAAAACATTAATTCTTGAGTGACAATGACACATGAAATGATTGAAACTAACATTCTTTTCAAACGTTCATAACTAAGAAAGATGGTTGGACTATGAGATGCAAAGGTATGCCTCGAGATAGAGGATGGTTTAAATTTTATTGGCACTGAGGCGAACAAGATTGTTTTCTATCGATTTCATCGATAAAATTTGGGTTATCTTACCATTTGAGGTCAACTTAATCTATTAAAGTAACTTGGGTTATCTTACCATTAGAATAAACCTTTGTTCAAGACATTAGATATGGCAGATGAATATAATAAAGTCAACGGCAAATCATGTTCGAAGGAAAAGAAAGGAAGTATAGGATATGTCACGTACAATTTGTTGGTTGTAAGTTGATAAGAATATTTAGTCTCATATGTATAGTTACCAAGAAATCAACTTGGTTGGGAACCTTCGTTATAAGATCAATATCGAGAATGAGTAGGAGTTGATCATTTGACTTGCAAAACTTAGATCAGGACTATACTCGATGAAACCTATCCAAAAGCTAGATAAGTTAGAATGCAAATAACAGTAATAATTTGTATTAGGAACTTATTTGTCAAATAGTCGAATTTGACGAACTTAATTGGGGTCGTTTATATAAGAGACATGCGATTATCTATATTTTGTAGGTAATTATTTCATTGTAGGTAGTTTCATTGAATTGTTGAAAGTTACTCGAGCATAAACAGTAATTCGAACCGTTAAGCATTATTATCCACGTCATTGTGTTGATTGAACGCTTTCTTGAATCCAATTGGATGATATGCAAAGTTGCACTTATCGTGCGACTTAGTTTTAGATTAGAACCAATGTGGCAATCATATGTCCACTTGTCTTTTTTTTTCATATCAATTATTATTAAATAAATATTAAATATATTTTTTATATGTCGAACTAAATTATTAATTATGTTATGGGCAAAATGGCATGACCGACACGTTATTGACATTATAAAGCCATGTGATTGATATGTTGACACTATGAGGTCGACATGTTTGCCCCACCAAGTCGATATCTTGGTATTAATTGGATAGATCGACAATGATGTGACCAACTCCTCAATGCCACCCTTAATGCCATATTACCATACTCTCGATCTCGTAAGAACAATACACCAACGACAAGCAATATCCGCATTGTGGGTGCACTAATACCTAGATGTTCCATGCTTTCCGACCAACTGGTCGCCCCCATTATTTGATCCATGTCACATGCTTAGAAGTTTAATATTAGACTCGATGTAGGTCACAGATGTTAAGGTCCTCTGAAATGGGATGAAAGTGGGGGAGAACAAGGGGGTAAGACTATGAGTGTCACATATGGCGACGAGGAGATGAGAGCCACGAGTAGAAGAGGGGTGATAGGGGGAGTAGTCAACACTAGGGATGAAGGCTTCACAAGGGTGATGTGAGTCAGAGTTGGACCCTACACAAAGGGGCAAAGAGGGCTATACAAAGATAACGAAGGACAATGAGAGGTATTTAGGATATTAGAGGAAGAAGGGGCACTAAAATGGAAAGAGATTGCTATTAGCAATCCCTTACTTTATACAATCACCTAAAAATAATAAAATATAATTTTACTAAATATAATCTCTCAATTATCAATCATACCCTTATTTCTTATGATCCCTTAATTATTATTACTTTATATAACCTCATCATGAGTATCGACATCGAAATCCTACTTGCATCCCCTTCAATCATCTTTGATGAGAAGAAGAATAATAATAATAAGAAGAATATGAAGAAAAAAATTATATGGGTTAAGATTAAACGATATGTTAAGAATATTTATATCCATTTATAGCTCTTATATTAGGATTGTAAATAATAAAATAAAGTTATCGATAAAAAATTTTAAACAAAAAATTGAAAACCATGGCACCTTATGAAACTTTGGATCTCGTTCATGACATCATGAACCCTTTCTCCATATATAATTCAGGTCATATTTCTAATGAAACCCATATATATTAAGCCATCCATATCAAACTAATTGTTGTTACCCAATGAAAATACAACTTATTTCCTATTCGTTATTGATTTATGTATTCTTTATTCAACTTTAGAAAATCCATTCACATTAACCTATTCGTGAAGATAATTATTTCTATTTTACAACAGTGTGACTTATTCACATACACATATTATTAGTATTATTATCGTTAAATATTTATATTTTTTGAGTAAATTATTGTCTAACACAATATATACTAATCCTAATCATATGGATAAAAACGGCTTTGAATAAGTCAAAATTAAAAGCTTCATAATTAGAAACTCGGTCTCCTCCATCCTCTGATTGCCAATATAGCTTCATTTCATGTTTCCAAGTGCATAGTGAACAGGAAACAAACATCAACAAAGCAGAAAACTCATTACAACCCCCAGAGATATAGAGAGAGAGAGAGAGAGAGAGAGAGAGAGAGAGAGAGAGTTTCAATAGCAAATGCATTGCAAAAGAAGGTCCATTGTTGCGGAGGCTTCTTCAACGCCACTCTCAATATAACGTAGGATATATTCTTAGCCAATTCTTGTATTGAAGCGCGCAAAGGGCTTATTAAACACATATACCCATTTCATTTCAATAAACATAATTTCCCCGATTAATGGATATTTTAAAATATATAAAAATAATTATAAAATATATATTTAGTTAAAGGATATTTAATATATATTAGTTAAAGGATATAAAAATATTTTAAAATATATATTTACTAACTTGTCCTACCGAATAGTTAGTTAAAGGATATTTTAAAATATATAAAAATAATTCCAAATTATATATAGTACTAATTTTTTAAAAGAAAACTAAAAAAATAAAAGAATAACATCAACCGACATTATAAATATAAATTTTCATCTAAATTAAAGATCACATGATAATATTTAAAAATAGTTAGATTATTCCAACCCAGAATAAATTATTTAATTACATGAAAAGAAATATTTTATATAATATAATCAGAGTGAAACAAATATTGATATGATAAACTATAAGAAGGAATGATGATAGTCGTGAAAATTGTAAGAATGAGAGTAAACAAGGAAGAAAGTTCTAAGCACATATAAGATTGACGAGTAAGGATCTAATAAATATATTATTATTAACCTTAACTTAAGCATCGATAATTTAGATTCAATGAAGTCGATAAAACGGATTTAAGCATTAGTGTAAACAATTTTTCATAACATATAATAAAAAGGATTTAAGCATTACATATAATAAATGGTGGATTCGAAGTTTACTTCTCCATCCTTTTGATGGATGCAAGTTGTTGTCATTAGAAATCTCTACATCACTACCATCATTTTATCGTTGATCATCTCGATCGGGAATCAACCCAACGAATTCATATGATGAGAAGTTGAAAAGATCAAAGGAAAGGTTACAGGTCCGAGGAAACCTCATGACAACTACAAATATTTGGTTTGTGATCTCTCGTTCTTGCCTTTGTTCCCAAGCAATCGTGACTGACGGTGATCGCGGAACGACGCTGACAGCTCTGTATGATGAAGGTGGTGTACTTCAGCAAACACACTGTGCTCCGCTATGGAGCAGAGGATCATTCATTCACGCACGCAAAGTATAAGAGAGAGAGATAGAGAGAGAGAGAGAGAGAGAGAGAGAGAGAGAGAGCTGATAAGATGTGGGTGGGGGTGGTCCAGTCCTCCTCCACCGCTGCATGATTGCAGGATGCATGCCCTCCCAAGGTATCTTCTTCTCCCTCCTTCGTAGGGTATGCTGACTCAATCATTGCTCGACGTTGTCATCATATGTCCTGCTTGGGTACCATTCCATGCATGATTGCGTTGAGATCGCCGGTTGTCGCTCTCCGTCCTTGCGTATCCACGTAAATATATCATCCATATAATACATCTTTGATCGTATCATATCGAATAAGATCCGTTATACAACATCTTTAGTCTCTCAGCTTTCTATTCGGCTCAATGAAAATAATAATTATTATGCCTATACTTACATATGAAATTCTTTCGCACGCAATCATCAAACCTATCTATGACAATTTTTTATATTTAATAATATTTAATTATTTTGTATTGTTTGTGACTTTTATTTTTAATTTTTTTTACATACAATAATAATATAATCATCCACATGTTTGTCTTTCTATAATTTTTTTATTTACACATGTTCTTCGTGGGTTACATGATGTTAAGAACTAAGTTAACTCTTGAAAATAAATATATTCATAATTCCAACTAAAGACGTGACAAAGTGGTTGATGTCTCTTTCGTAGTTGACAACTTTGGATACGGATAAATTTATATATTTATATTATTAAAAATATAATGAAGATCATATCAACTTAAAATTTTGGATGTCATGGCATTAATCAAACACTTAAAGTTGACAACAAAGAAATCAAGCTTATAAAAATACATCTATATATATACGCGAGGAGGAGTGTCACTATAGCGTTAGAGAATTCCTCAACCAGCTTTGTTATTTAATCACCAAGTGATGATCGAAGGCCAAAATAAATCTAGAGACTTTTTTCATTTGTTTTTCCATGTCCAGCAGATAGGGTGAGAGAGACAGAGCGTCGCCAATGGTGATGATGATGAGAGTCGCGACACAAGTAGAGAGAGAGAGAGAGAGAGAGAGAGAGTCATGAGCTAATTGACCGACATGAATGATGATGATAACGATGATGAAGAGAGAGAGAGAGAGAGAGAGTCATGAGCTAATTGACAGACATGGATGATGATGATAACGATGATGAAGAGAGAGAGAGAGAGAGAGAGAGAGAGAGAGAGAGGGTCATGTCTTCTCCGAGTGCTGCTAGAGCGCAGCATCGCCCATGATTTCTCGTCGCGTGTGCCCCGATCGACCACACAAGACACGGACAGGTGAGCGAGACGACGAGGGTGAGAGATTGTGATCGGCAAGCCGGTCTCCGTCGAGTCCCCACGCCCTTTCATGCACGCACAGAAGATGACATCTTAAGCATTGAAGGAGGGGCACGTACAGTGTTCCAGAGGTGTCTTTGGAGAAGCAAGTAATCATTGCAAGGACGACCTCCACCGCCCCCCACCTCCCCTCCCCCCCTTGCTAGCTGATCGAAAGCTACTGCTTGCTTGTTCGCATGTCGAAGGAGAACCGGAGACCTGCTTTCCTGATCTGAACCACCCATCACAGAATGTACGGCCACAATCATCTGGGGCGTTCATTTCCTACCTTGATCTACACTTGGTTATATATATATATATTATTAGACGTTATGGATCAGTCTAGAAATATTATAATTATTAATATACTTTATTAGCGAAGCAAGACGTAAAGACGAGGTAAACCAGTGGGACCCACCAGGTCAAACTAGGAATCCTAGGCGATTCGCACACATGTCAGCCTCGTCCTCTTGATGCGTGCTCGTTGCACGTTGAATCCCGACGTGGCCGAGTCGACCGAGCTGTAGCCACCCAATCGAATCACTCTCAGCTACAATGAGAGAGAGAGAGAGAGAGAGAGAAAGATGATTGAATTATTGGGCACTAATCTTACTTGAATAGTCAATTTTCTCCAGCAATAGATGTTGGATTTCTAAACTATGACAATGATCATAATTATATTGTCTTCACCCTCATCTATGAAATTCAAATTTGGACGTCAATCCAATGTAAAATTTGATTCGACCTCATTCCTCCTTGTAATCATAGAAGAACAATAAAATTTGATTAATTGTTGGAGAGTCTTGAGGATAAGAAATTTCTATATTTATGCATTTCGTATCTCATATTTTAAAGGATCATGTATTCTATTTTAGCTTATTCTAGCAAAGGAAGGATTGTATGGATATAACAAAACTCCAAAGACAATTTTAATCTATTATAAATGAAAAAGATTGATAAGAAGTTTGAGTATTCAAATAAATATAAAAACATACTTACAAAGTTTGCTTCGTGTCGTATTGATTTTGTATCCATCATTAGCTACAATACATTAAGTAACTTCACTCGTTGTTTAGTCATCTTTGATTATCAGATGATATACGAATTGATACTTTAATATTAATTGAACTCGACGTGTTAAAATCTCGATTGATCAAAATAATACATCAAATAAAAGTAATAATTATTCTACAACTAAGATAATACATCAAATACTTTGATATTAATCGAGCGCCACGTGTTAAATCTCGACTAATAAAAATTAATGATGATTCTATATTATAAGCATGAATGAACGAGATGCTAAGTGCTTGATGGCTCGACGTAAGAACAAGAGGCTATTGAAAAAGGAAGAGTTGTCATTCACTATGTGAATGCATTCTCTCCTCTCCTCTCCTCTCCTCTCCAGTCCATTCCATTCCATTCAATGGAATTGGTCATAACAGGAGTTGTAGATTGAAGAAACTAATCGATGCTGATTGATAGAAGAGAGAAAAAAACAGGAAGATGATTTGATGTCGTTGATGGAACGACAAGGACAGTGAGGGCCACATTAACTGTTCGATGGAGAAAGGAAGACGTAATCAAAAGAAAAGCCACTATTTGACTTACAATTGTGCATTCAGATTAGATGAGACTTATGGATCCACTTATCTTAAAAAAGAATTATCAATGTTTTCTAGCATTATTGGTATCATGTCATCACCTTATCGTCATTAATTTATTTTTTACTATATTATAATGCTTTATTTGAAAATATTATAATATAATATGTTTACAATATAATATTTTTAATATATATATATATATATATATATATATATATATATAATTGTCGTCGTCGGAGTTGCTTTTTCTCGTGTTGCGGAAGTCGTCCTGTGGATTGGCTTCTGCGAGTCACGTGTGCTTTTGCTGACCGTCGTGACGTGTCGGTCAAACTTGGATTAGCCTCCTCGCTCTATAAGATCACCTAAGCCGAGCGCTCGTTCGTTCCTCGGGTCTCTCCTTTCTCTGTATTGTGCGTGGAGAAGCGAGATGGAGCTGGGACTGAGGATGGGGGAGGCGCCTGCGCGGCGGCCTTTAAGGGCAGCGAAGGCGGCGCCACTAAAGGGGTTAAGCCGGTTGGATTTGGTGCTTGGGATTGGTCGGAGCGAAGAGGGTGAGGAGGAGAAGGGAAGAGAGGAAGAAGTGGAGACGGAGGAGAAAGAGGAGGGAGAGGGAAAGGGCTCTGGGGAGCCACCCCCGCAGCTCAACCTCGAGGACCTCTTGCCTGCCCCACCGCAGCGGTCTTCTCCTGCCCTGCTCCGGCGCCGATGGGCGACTGAGACCAGTAAGAACCTATCTTTTATGTGTATTGAACAAGCCGGACGTGAAATTTGAATTTTGTAAGCATTTTATGAGCTAAATGTAAGTAATTGAGAACAAAAAATGATTTTTTTTCTCCGTTCTTCTCATAAACTGAACTCACCGGTCTTCTTTTTCTTTTGTAGCCAAGAAGAAGGAATATGTTTAGATTTTCTTTTATGATCGATATATAGATATGGAATTTGATCCTTCGAGGTTGTTATTTTCCAGTGTTAAGAATGCAGCGTCTTTGTAAGAGGAATCTGCAGAAAAAGTCATCTCGTATCATTTTTAGGAGCTTTTACAGCAGGGGTAGTGATGGAGACGGATTCATGTTCTTTTAGGGAATTCCGAAGCCTCTATGCGGGGGTTGGACGTGAACCGGTCACCGTCGGCGGAGGAACGGGCGTCGTCCTCGTCGTCACCGAACAGCACCGTCTCCTGCCCTCAGATGGATTTCTCCGCCCAGCGAGGCGGCGTCCAGAAGGGCGGAGGCGGCGGGGTAGGAGCGGCGGCGGCGGCGGTGGGGAGGGCGTCGTCGCGGGTGAGCGACGAAGAGGAGAACGGGTTGGTGAGGAAGAAGCTCCGGCTTTCCAAGGAGCAGTCCGACTCTCTGGAAGAGAGCTTCAAGGAGCACAGCACTCTCAACCCGGTAAGCGATCCAACACCCGTGAACATAAATCCTGTAGCCCGAACGAGAAGGATAACACCATTAAATCCCTAAAAGCATCAAAATCCAGAGTAAAAATCAAAGCTTTTCGTTTAGTCCGTCGATCTTTATATATTCTTCGGCGCTGTTCTCGATTTCAGAAGCAGAAACTTGCTTTGTCCGAGCAGCTCAACCTGCGACCTCGACAAGTCGAGGTCTGGTTTCAGAACAGAAGAGCCAGGTATTCCTCTTCTTTTGCCTCTCCTTTCTCATTCAAATCTTCTACTTATGTGTTCGAAAGCCACGAGAAATCCTATCATTCGTTTCAATCTCCATGCTTCATTCCTTCATCTACAATAACAGGACGAAGCTGAAGCAGACGGAAGTGCACTGTGAGTACCTGAACCGCTGCTGCCAGACGCTGATGGAAGAGAACCGCCGCCTCCAAAAGAAGGTAGCGGAGCTGAGGGCCCTCCAGACCTCTTGCCACGACTTCTCCATGCACCTCCCAGCGACCACCCTCTCCATGTGCCCTTCCTGCGAGCGCGTCGCTCCCACCCCCACATCCAACTCCGCCTCTGCGGCCGCAGCTTCAGACCACCAGCCGAACTCCTTTTCTGCCCTGATCCCGAAGCCTCGCCCATCCTCCCTGGCCGTGCATCCTGCTCCTGCGACGTCTCGCCAGTCGTCGCCGGCCTCCTGAACGCTGGTGGCGGAACCACCGAGCAGTGGCTGTATCTCGCCAAAAAATCATTGTAAATTCTCATAATGTGAAGGGCTTTCTTGTCATTTGACTTTTTTTTTTCTTTTTGGGAGCTTGTGGAGATTTTATGACTCGTTTTCTTCAAATTTTTAGAAGGAGAAAAGAAATAAAAATGCTTCTTCTAATTAGACACAGTTGTATGGCAATTGAAGTATTTATTTCCTCTGAAAACATTTGTTATTGATACCTTTTATCTGAATTTATTTTTCTGTATTTCTTTTTGTTGTTCGTAATGACGCAAATTACATGACCAATATAATATTTTTAAGATTTATTATTTATATTATATATTTACCGAAAGCTTACACGTGCGGCACCTACGTGCATATTTTTATTTGGCATCAAATTAAAGCACACGTTTACAAAATATTAATTACTTCCAATCCCTGATTAGAGTTTAATTGTGATGATTATGTAATATATATATATATATTCAAAATTATTATTATTTAATCAAACAAATTATTTTTACCAATAAATTATATTTATTAAATATAATTATAACCGAATTATTTTTTAATGTAAAAAATATTTTTATTAATAAATTATTTTTATTAAATATAGAGTACACATCCTAATGAGCTCATAATTCTAAGAAAAAACTTAATATATATTTTGTATTTATATAAATATTTTTAAATAAACATTAAGAAAGAAGGATAGATACAATATTAAGACTCATGATCTTATAATATAATTCTTTATTTATATATACTTTAATATTGATAATCCATATGAATATAAATATCTTCTATCAATCTTTTGGATTTGAAGATCTTAAATTCTTCATTTTGATGGCTTAAATTCAATAAATCTAATTGAACTTAATTGAGCCCTTGATTACCTAGAAAGAAAATTAGAACTCATCATAATTCATGGTGTCATGACCTGAGCCTGATAGGCTAATTAGCTTATCAACTTCGTTTGGTCAGTCCTACATCGAAAGTGAGCAAAATTAAGATTGACTTATAAGGGTTTGATGAGTATACTACTATCAACTTCAGCTTAAACATTTTGGTCAATGGTTTAGACCAAACAAAGTTGATAGGCTAGTTAACCCATCAGGCTCAAGTCATGACATGTGATATCAGAGCCAACCTAGCATTTAGGTATAGTGAGAGGACTCGAGTAGGAAATGACTATCCGTAGACGGAGTCAGAGGACTTATAAGAGCCTGATGAGTGTACTATAACAACTCCCGTTAAGTATTTTGGTCCGATTGTAACACTCTTGATTAGTCTCACATCGAAAATGAACAAAATTAATATTTACTTATAAGGATATGATGAGTATATTATTAATAGGCTAGTTAGCCCAGACGGGTCATGACACATGGAGCACTTAATATTTAAAATCTATTTCTTTGATTTAAAAATTTATTTATTTATTTTCTTTTCTTTGGGTATTGGATTGTGCTTAATCTATCTACGAATCTTAGTAGAAAAAAAAAAGAAAAAAAAAATTCATATGATTTGAGAAAAATGAAAATTGTCAATATGAACAATAAAAAGCCAGAAAACCCCTATCAGAGATTACTTGTCCAAATGTGTTAGCTCAGCAGGTAGTAAAATGATTTCTGTGCCTAAATGCACTCATCACCACTAAAAAAACACTTAAAGTAAAAAAGAAAGACCAGTCAAATAAATTCAGATAATAAATTCTTGATTTCTAAATGCACAGATTGACATTATATTCTACATGACTAAAAGGTGGCCAAAAAAGAAATGTGTAGTAGAGACGAGGAAGATCATACTAATGCAGCTTGCTGTCTCTCTCTTCTGCTGCACACAACTCATTGTTCCTAAACTAACTTCTTCTTCCAGCAACCCATATTTTTCCCTCTGTAACTACAAACTCCACTTTTTGATCCCCTCTTTGGTTTGATTGATCTCCTTCCCAAGTTTGCTTCTATTTGTCATAGCAGTTGATTATGCTGTTTGATGATCAGCTGTGCATAGAGTAACTCATTCCATGAATCCGGCACTCCAGGGAGGCACCAGTGGCTGCAATCCTGGTATTTCTCTGGATCTCTCATCTCCTCCTCCGTCATATTCTGCGTTCGGTAAATGGAAGGGTGAGCATCCTTCCTGTAATCTGTCATTCTTGTAATGTTCAGATACGAGACAGGAGTCTTCATTCCCTTGATCACAGATTCCAGCAGAGTCATCATTGATGGATATGTTGTGAGGTATTCATCGTTCTGGATGGGTTCCGTCTCTTGGTCGCATTGCCCGCCTGAATTCCACTGCCCCCCGCTTCAAGAAAACAGAGGATTAGTTCAATGGAAATGGAGTATTCGATTCAGCCGAGGAGCTGCACCAAGTACCTGAAATGGGAGTTGGAATAGCCCCTGAAGACGACCAGGGATTTCTCGCGGTTCACATTGGTATCCACCCACTTTGCCCACGTACTCAGAGCTTTCCGCAATGCTTCCTCCACATTCAGTTCACTGTAGATGTGATTGCCTTCTTGGTAGTAGTCTTTCCTGTTCCCAAACGTCAGGTTTCGGTTAACTGTAAGAAGAAGCCATGAAAAGGATGCTAGATTTGGTGGTGTCACTGCAGGTTACCCTTTGGCGGTCTTCTCATGAGTCCACCAATGCCCTGTGTTGAAGATGATGACATCTGCATCTTTGTACTTGGAAGATGATCGCTCGACAATGTCGAGCCGAAGCGTCTCCCTTTTCTCCCCGTTCCTTATTGGCATCTCCCACTCCTGAACCAGAAATGGCGAGCGGAAGAACTCCACGGAGCAGTTGTAGTCCTAAAGAGACAAATAGATCTCCACCGTGATCACCGTAAGGATCGTGAAGAACAAGGAGAGCCATTAATTGGGAAGAGAAAACAACCTCGAAGACGAAGGAATAGGAGCCCTCTGTTCTAAATTCTTCCCTACCGGATGCCTCAAAAACCTTTCTTTTATCTTTGACAGAGTTCCGGAGGGTGCAGACCAAAGATTCCCACATGTTTCTGTTCAATGAATCGCCAACATATACCAGCCGCTTTCCTCTCAATCTCTCCAACATATCAGTCGCATTCAACCTGATCCACAATACGAGAGACTGGATTCACGGAAGTTGACATGAAGGAATCAAGCACATCAAAATCTCAAATTTTCAGCTCTTTTTCACCTCGGAATTTGACAGTCACTGGGTTGCCAGCGGAGTTTCTGATAAGAGCGATCAGGCCTGCCATTATGGTAACAGTCGAAAGGTTCATCGATGTGAGGGCATGTTCCCTCAGGGTAGAGCGGGTAGGAGTCGTCCTTCACCCACCTTCCTTCAAAGATATCGCAACCTTTCATAGTACTGATCCATTCAGCCTCTGCCGAGCTCGAAACCCCCTTCTTCTCAACCTTCGGACGGGCAGTTCTGGTACGATTTCGAGTTGAGGCCGGTCCACTGCTGAAATGGTTCTTCGCTGCATCTCCATCTACTCGATGTCCTTTTCGAGCGAATCCTCTTACCGTCGGATTCTCCGCTGGTAAATCTCCATTTGCGCCAGCAGCATCTCCAGTTGTGGTTTCATTTGTAGTTGCGAGGACTGTATCATTCAGAGAAGCGCCCCCAATCTTCGTCGGATTTGGTGCCGTCGAATCACCACCGGTTTTCGGAGGACCAACTCCAGACGTAGGCTCTTTCATGGGAGGGACTCCACTCCGTGCCTGTTTCTTCGCTGGCAAGACCGAGCCTTTCCCGGAACCAACTCCATCCTTCCCCTGATCATTCGTCGAAATCCCGTTTCCGCCATTCGACGTGTGATTCTTTGTCGAATCACCACCTTCCTGCCACCCAATTTCTCCAACCGTCTGATTCATCTTGGTCACATCACTTCCCCGCGACCGAATCCCCATTCGTGGCCGGTTCTTCGCGTCCAAGATGCCACCTTTGTTTGCCCTGGTGCCATCCTCCGGGTTGTTCTTCCTCCCCGAAACTCCATCGTCACTCATGTTTTCCGATAAAGGCGCCGCCTTTCTTGGCGACGGCGACGAAGAGGAATTATGAAACACGTGAGAGAAAAGGGACGACAACGGAGATCGGTAGGTGGCGGTGGAGATAGAGGCGGAGGACAAGGGGTTGTTAAACCGAGGGGCGGCCTTCGCCCGGGGGTAGAAAGCTAGGTAAGCAGTACAAGCAACAAAGGCGAAAACGAAGGCGAAAAGGCAGACCTTCGTCCTCCGGGTCCTGAGCAGGGGGGGGAGGACCATTAAATCGGAGACAACGTTCAAGCTCTGTTTCGTGGCTTCCTTCATGGCGCAGAAGACGAGGGCAAGCGAAGGCGACGACGATGAAAAGAAGGAAACCGTGATCCTTATAGTCCTTCAGGCCTCTTTCTAGCTTTAGGCAATGGAGCGAGGAGGGAGGGGAAATGGAAGAGCGGCCCTGTTGCTATAAGCGAGAGGGCAACGAAGGGAGAGAGGGAATGGAGGAGACAGTCCGCGGACTGGTGTTTATTCCTATTTAAGAAGTTTTAAGATTGGCCTCAAAGTTTCTCGATATTATTATTCTGCCATTATCCATTTTATCTTTCTCTATATCTCAAATAATTATTCCAGAATTGAAACCAAATCTTTCGATAGTATTATTGAGATTAATACAAAAAAGAAGAAAAAAATTAATCCATTTTATATTCTGACCGAACGAAAAAGAGGAAAGAGAAAAAGATAAAAATTGAGTGAGGTACCACTCGTACTATCCGTACAGGTGTTCCTCCCTATAATAAAGTATATACGTATGTATATACGGATCGGACGGTATTCAAATACGGCCAAAAACCGAGGATGATTAGAACCATACGCATTGGGTTCGATCTTGATTGCAGCAATCAGCTGGTCCGCTAAGGTTTGCATCAGTTCACGGTACAATAAAATAACCTAGTTGATTAGTTCAAAAAATAAACGATAAGTAATTCAGTAAATTAGAAAAAAACGAAAAAGTAAAATAAAGACTTTGGAAGTTAAATGAATAGTTGTACGTTCACAAACAATTATTCACGGGATCGTATGTTTTGTTAAATCTTTATAAGTTTTAATTCACGAGGGATCATATGTTTTATTAAGTCTTTATAAGCTTTATGTCCGAACTTACGAGTTCAATCAATATTCAATATTATCTGAAACTCACGTAAAAGCTCTATACCACCTGGCTAGTATTATTTAGGGTTTTAAGATGAAAATAAGTTATGACATGTGAAAACTATATCATAGTTTTATCCATTATGATGAGTGATCATCTTATAATCTTACTAACTATTTATGCTTATAGTTTTCGAATAAAAACATATAAAAATAATATAAAACACGATGTCAAATATATGTATAAGCAAACAAAAACAATAAACGATTCGTTGACAAAGGTGTTATGAGTGTGCGATGATCGTCCATGACATCACACATGACATCACTTTCGACGTTTAAAACTGCGTTTGTACGACAAAGGCGATTTTAGTAGAAAAGTCGATTCGTAAATCACTTTAACTTGTGATTAGGCAAAAAGTAGTTAAAACGAATCTGTTAAAGCAGTTTGCAGTTGTGATGGAAATCAGAATGTAAGCGCAAACTGAAATACGATGTTCGTACGAGAAAAGCGATTTACGTCTAAACACGATTCGAAAAATACTGAGCTTAGAAACACAATCGTAAAAGCGCAGAAGGCAGTAAGCTATGAAGGAGGTTTGTAGTAAGGATAATCAGCTCAAAGTAAATGCAAACCAGAGAAGACAGAGAGTTTACAGTGGTTCGGTCAATCGTGACCTACATCCACTCCTCTGATTCCTCTTCCGTCGAGGCTACCGGCATCTACTAACGATCTTCCTTTACTAGGCGAAGATCAACCTCCTTCTTACACCCCTCTTCTCCTTTTACTGGATTTAGGAGACAACCCTTACAAGCACTCGCTCTCATCTCTTAAACAGAATTCTAACACTTACGCTAGAGGAGGGAAATTCTAGAGATTGCAGTAGTGTTTTCTCTCTTTTAATCTCTCTGTGCTTGTGTATTTTACCCAGGGATTGGAGGGGTATTTATAAGCTCCAAACCAGTTTGAATTTGGAGCTCAAATCTGTCATCTCTCGGAATTCCGGGGTCTGGCGGTTGCACCGCCTGACAGGGCTC
The DNA here is from genome assembly GCF_036884655.1 of Musa acuminata AAA Group. Lineage (NCBI taxonomy): Eukaryota > Viridiplantae > Streptophyta > Magnoliopsida > Zingiberales > Musaceae > Musa > Musa acuminata. The sequence continues at coordinate 44,326,357 of NC_088334.1, read as the reverse complement.
GAAGACTGAGCCTCTGGGCGGTGCCACCGCTTGTTAGGGGCGGTTGCACCGCCTGGCAGAGCTCGGAGACCGAGCTCAGGCGGTGCCACTGCCTGACTGGGGCGGTTGCACTGCCCAGCCAGAGCTCGGAGACCGAGCCCTGGGCAGTGCCACCGCCGACCCAGGCGGTGCCACCTCTGGGTGAGAGATCTGGGTCTGAATGAGTTGATCCATTCGACCCAATTTGGTTCTTTCAAGGGCCAAATTGCCCCTAGATTAAGTTAATGGGATCACCTCCCAATTCTAACTTAATCATCGTGCTAACTATGACAATTCTTAAGACTTTTACTACAGCTTGCTCCGGTGCGTCAATCGCTTCTTCCGGCGAGCTTCCGGCGAACATCCGACGGTCCTCCAACGATGCTCCTACGGACTTCCGGCAAACTCCTGGACTTGCGACGATCCACTTGGCGAGTTCTGACGAGCTTCTTTTGGCAAGCTCTTGGACTTCTCGGATTTGTTCCCGCAGAACCTCCGACGACCGTCCGGACTTCCGTCAAACTCTCGAACTCCTAACGTGATCATAGTCCTGACTCCGGTGCAACTCCTACTGCATGTCTTACTTTCATCGTAGTTAATCCTGCACACTTAAAATAAAACTTCGATCGAGACAATTAATCCTAAGCAATTAACCAAGTTATCCGGCATGTCATTGGTCCCTCGACGCTTCGTCCGATTCTTCGGCGCATCGTCCTCTCCTGCGGCCTATTGTCCAATCGGCCAGTTGACTCCGCAACTCCGATATCCTTGGTATAATACCCGCTCTTCTTGGCCCAATGCTCGAGTCCACGGCTCGAAGCCTTCTGTCGATACGTCGACCGATCCACCGACCCGACGTCCAATCTTCTGACATGTTTCTCCGGCACAACATGATTTTTCCTGCTTTAATATTCTCATCATGATCGAAGCATTCTGCGTTACTTAAAACACAGATTAAAACATAAACACATATCAATTGGTTTCATCATCAAAATTCACGATATTTAACTTCTATAACACGTGTGGACACGACAAACAAACAAGAACACCGCTAATATTATGTGACGTTTGTCTCCGGACTAACTTAGAAAACAACAATGAAAGATTGGAATCACATTCTGGATCGGATGAAAAATTTAGAACAATTGTCTTTTGAATGGATGCTGGAAGCTTCTTTTTACTGTCTCGGACTCGATCGAAGGTGTGTAGGAACCTAATTCAATGTTGTAGATGAACTTATTATGAATCTGTGAGTCCGAAAAGCCTTCGAGTTCTTTGAAATCATTTGATTATATTATATTCTATTATAAGAATTCGATGTATTTTTTTTTTATTGCTTGATATTATTTTCTAATAATTATTAACAAATAATATCTCTATTTGTTCAAAGAGGAAATAATAAATCCCTTACTATTATTCCCCATTTATAATTCCAGATATTTTGGTGAGGTGGCGACCTTTGGGCCCCACTTTCTCCTCCACCTCTGTTTCTTTGCCCAGTCGATAAGCGTCCCCAAATCCACTACGGAGATGAGAGCACAGTGGCCGCCATTTCTCTTCTCTATCCATTCACAGACTCCGACGAAGACCATTTCATCTTGATCATATCCTCGCAGATGCTTCTGCTCGACCTCTTCTGCAATCCATCATCGTAAAGGCGGCGTCTTCTCCCACCGGAATCCTAAAGATGGCAACTTTGGGTCCCAGTTCCTGCCTCCTGTTCCGAGAGCTCTGCCACCGGGAGCAGGGGATCCACCCGTTCAACGGTGGAGGGTGCTCTTTGGTGTCGGTCGGCGGCGGAGGCCTCTATTCCTGGCAACCGGGGGGCAGTAGGAAGAGGATGTGGGGAGGGGAGGTAAAGATGCGAGGTTTTTGGCAGAACGTGTCGAGGCCGACGTCCATTGAGATGGAAGCCATCAACGGGATAGAGGATCTCGATCGGATACTTGCCCTTTCCAAGGAGCTTTCTCAAGCGATAGTCATCGACTGGTTAGTGATGAATTCTCACTCTTCACATTGTAGCTCACTTCACTTGGTTCTGCTCATGGCGGCTAGGGTTGTCGAACAAGCCAAAAAGCTCGTCACTTGGTTTGAAATTTAGGTTGCTACGCGTTCGATGGTGTGGCTCATTCTGATATGGTCATTTTCCGATCGTGTAAGCTTTGATTTAAACTAATGGATATCTGACATCAATCTACCGACATCACTCTGTATATCTGGATTTTAATTTAGTGTTCAATGAGATTAATGCTATTATGATATTAATCAATCAATTCTTTGCACTTCATTTTTGTTCCTTGGACACTTTAGCTGTCTAACACAAAAGAAAAAAATTCAGTTCGTTCCTTTCTTTAATATGCACTTGTAATGTTTATTTGTCATCTTCTAAATTTTGCTTAAGTTTTAAAGAATCATTTTATGTCGCTTTTAGCGCTGCTAAATCTGTCGATAGTATCCTAACTCTGGAGCATTAGCTAGATGTTTTCGATTTTTCAAGCAATTAATTTACTCAAATTCATGTTGACATTTTAATAATTTAAGCATTGGGATACAGTTTCAAGCTTTCGGATAGTAGTGTCTTCATATATAATAATGAAATTTCTACAGACAATTCTTCAAACTAGGGTTAGATAATCAATCAGAGAACAAAACTGATATTTGGTGTCTCCCAAGAGAGTAAAGGACAACAAGGATGAAATAAAAATAAGTACAAAAGCAGAACATAATTTGTCAGTAAGTGTATGTCATTGAACTCACCTCCATAGTCAATTGCAGCATGGTCAAACTCAATAGGCATAGAAAACGATATGCGGTATGCTTTGATTTCCAGTACATTAGTTCAGAATAAAATGAGTCAATGACAAATCATTCCATTTTCAAGTTGCGATAAGAAAAAATAGAATGTAATTTGTCTATAACTATAAACAATAACTCTTTAAATCATACCTTGGAAGGATTTTAGTTGACTTGGTATAACATTATTCTTTAAACAAGCCATTTCGGTAGTTTGAGCTCAACTTGGAACTATATTACCTAGGCAAGTTTGTATTAATAAAAGATGAGCCGAGTTTGTCGTAGACCTAGGTCATTATTGCTTCGCTCATATTCATATGAAACTGCGGCTAAAATAATCCAAGTTCTTCAACTTGACTGCCATTCAGGCTTGTTAGCTTACTGGTTATCATCAACCGGTTAGTTACTAGAAACATACATTTAAAAATATGCTTTCTGAAGCAGTGTAGAGCTGCATGATCCTAAGTATTGGATTTACAACCATCCAAAGAGTTATCAAATATGCTCTTGAACTTCCATAACTACCGAAAGTAATTCTGGGTGTGCCATGAAAATGAGGTTTCGAAAAGAATAGATTGTTAACCAGCTTGTTCATGTAATATGTGCTATGTTAAAGAGAAGGCTTTTTAAGCTAAAAGAAAGAGATAGAGTGAAAGATTCAGAATATTATGTTTCTCCGTGTTTTATTTATGCAGAATTATGATTTGATATGAATTCCTTCAATAGTTGGTTCTGTAACTATTACATTGGTTTTAGTGGCTTGACACTACTGTAATTGCTGTTTGAACCAGGATGGCAGCTTGGTGTCGGAAATGCATTTATCTGAAGCCCAAGCTTGAAAAGCTTGCTGCAGAATACCATCCGAGGTAAACAAATATATCTACCTCGCCTACCTTATCTCTAGTAGAATCAGGTGCAGAATAAAGAACATGCAACACATCTCAACTTGTTATGATTACTGCTATTTATTCGTTGCTGGCTGTTGCACATCAACATCTAGCTAACAGGAAGCCGAAATAAGTGTTTTCTTTCAATTATAGTGCACGTGTGAAACAAGCAGCACCTGCTGTTGTATACATAGATCAACCATTATTAAGCTTGCTGTTGTACTTATTTTAACAATCTTGATTTCAAAAAATTTGGAGCAAGACTCTCAATCTCCTGCCTTTTTGATACCATGAATGTTTTGCCAATGATAACAAAAACTATAGACACTGATTTTCTACATTTAAGCAAAAGGAAAAGTTGATATAAGAAGTTCGGGCGTTCAAATGCTATCATGTTTAGTCATTTAACGTCAACTTTTATCATTTGTAGGGTTAAGTTCTTTTTCGTGGATGTTAACAAGGTCCCTCAAGCATTGGTTAAGCGTGGTAACATCTCGGTGAGTTCATTATCGACACTTGTATCGACTCTTATACAAGTATCGATCAAGTTACATGTTGTATATTTTGCGGAAGTTATAACATATTTCTTCTGTGTATCTATATGGATGGAACTGATGTTTCTTGGGTCCTTTTTATTCAGAAAATGCCGACTATTCAGGTGAGTGAAGCTCTTCCTAGTTCTTTGTTCGACTCTGGTTGTTGCATTTAAATAGCTAATGGGATATGAGTGGACGTTGCAGCTATGGAAGGATGGAGAATGGAAAGCTGAGGTAATCGGGGGACACAAAGCATGGCTTGTCATGGATGAGGTCCGGGAAATGATCCAAAAACATTTGTGATGTCTAGTAGCTCTTCTCAACCTCTTTGTTACATATATATACATATGTATGACCAGAACTCTCTTGTACTCTTCACTCATGATGTTGATAAGTGTGTCTATCTTATATCAAAAGTAACTTTTGAGTACTCTATTTCAAGTCATGACCTATGTGTTATTCAAAATTGAATCATACGAAGTTAGCACATTCACCATTTAATATCTTTTAGTCATCAAAGTTTAGAACATTATCAGCCTCACTCTTCTAACTTTTCCATTTCTCTTATGCTTAGGTTTAGAAAATGAAGTCTTATTGGGTGCATGTGTGCCACAAATAAGATCACAGAATCGAGTCATCGAAAGTTTTGATATGTAAACTTTTGAAATTCTATGTCTATTATTTGAAAAGAATTTGATCCTTGGAAAACATTATCAACAATGTATAGTTTTAAAGAGTAAAAGAATATAAGTGTTGGGGAAAGAGAATAACTCGAAACAAAAGAAATCACAGAGATTAATAATTAAAACATATTAAAGAAATTAATGTAAGAGTTACGTTTTTCGACACTCTCTATCGACATCCATAGAAAAAAATCAAAATTTTCATTATTAAAATCAATTGCATCCCCACTTGAAACCCCCATTGTACATTATATCATATAAACCAAAAAAGAATTATAATTTTTTTTATCTCGCTCTCTCTAGAAATACTAGATGGTTACTTTCCTAAATACTAACTTAGAAGCACAAAAAATATTATTCAGATTTTGTTCTCACCCATCAAAACCTAAAAATACATAGAATACTTATAGAATAATCAAATCTTTTTTTTTTTTTTTGATGACTTCTGATTCCTTGACCTCTAAAGCCACTTGCCAATTCTCTTAGGGTTCCTTCTCTTCCAAAAATCTCAAAATACTTATCTATCGTAAGACTTCTATGCATAAAAGGGCATGAAAGAGCGTTCTCCTATTCATGGAAGAGCATTCTTTGATGGCTTCCTTACCAAATACAACAGCAACAAGAATAACCAGAACACAGGTCTTCTCATATTAATAATGATGCAGCCTATAAGACGATAGTAACCATCGCCAGCACAATATATAATTCATTATCAAACACAAGCTTCGCAACCTACGATATCGAACCTCCATTTTCCTACACAAAATAACCACATTTCTCGAAGAAAAGTTTTTGAGTTGATCTAGAGTGAAGACTCGCAAGCTTTTCTCAATGAAGTAAGGACAATGACAACATTGAAAAACCACCTACTTTTGCAGCTTTCAGCAAAGTAAAACCTTGATCCATCCTACATTACTTGGAGACACTTGAGTTGTCCCTCGAAGGTCGACTGATTAGAGCCCTAAGTTAGGAGGTTCTCGGCCTTGTCCTTGGCTTAACCACACCTGCTTGTGCCTGGAATGTTCTATAGGAGGCCTTTACACAATAAGAAAGTTCAATTGACAAAAAAAGAAATGACAATTCATAAGAATCAGTATTGATATAAATGTCAAATTTAAAAGAAATGCCAAAAAGGGAATGTACAAGCTAAGTTTTGACAAGACAAATGAACTATAGATCATTGTTTTCAGCTCTTGTAGGTGTTCTTAAGAGCCTGCTTTGATTACCTGTTCACGACTGAGAGCCGACACAGGGGAGAAACCACTTGAAATTTAAGACATAGCGATCCTTGCTGTCTCATTATGAAACATACCTGCATCCTGCACTCAGAAGTAAAAGAAGTCAGGAACACCATAACAGTTAATAAGATGCATGAAACTATGATGCAAATATCTAACCCTGGACCTTTATATGCATCCATTGTTTCTTTCCTGTATAACATTCATAATTAGCATAATTTCTTAAGCTTATTACATATCCAAGCACGACAAGACCATAATAAGTATTGACATCCACAGCATTCAGAATATGCATATAAGAGCTTTTGGCACATACAAGTTGAATCAATTCAACATAGCACTAATTTGATTGTTACAAATTAAAACCCTATAGGCATGACATTTGGTTCTTTACACCACTCCACAAGATGTGACCAGGGGTGTTTCAGCCCGAATTTGGTTTCACTTTCCTTCTTCCCTAAACAACTTTGCATATACAGACTAATTCTTGATCCCAGCCAGCTCGGGGCTCAGTTTATCATCCTCTCTTGATCAACACTCCTGCTGCTCATCTCCGCACATCCACTGTCCGTAGTCCTTGATTGGTTATCCCTTTTTCTTCATCTCCTTTCACCCTCTTCTCAAGTACAACATATATGTCCTCACCTATGGGCCCTACATGAGGATTTCAAGACTATTGCAATATAAAGTCCAGTACCTGAACCAAACAATGAGTGAACTTTTGATAAGTTTGCCAAAACATTATATATATATATATATATATATATATATATATGGTCTCCTCATGTCAGGTATGCAACAACTACATAAGAAAGAGAGTTTTTAGGGAAGAACTTTGGGACACAACATTAACAATATAAATGCACAAATACATATATCAACCTTTTTTCCTTCTTCACCAGCACTAACCAATGTAGTTATCAAAACCAGAGCGAACCAGCCGGAGGTCTAAATAAGAAAAAACACTGAGAACACAGACCCTTGGTCAGTCCAGTTTGGCTGCTGGATCAGAAGTGCCAAAGAACCAAACAGAAACAGCTCCAATTGACCATTTGGCTACAAATGGAAAGAACTAACCAATCCAATCCAGACTGGACTGATTTTGAAATGCCCTAAAATAAACACACTTCTTTGTCGTATTTGTAACAGTAATTGTTAGGGTAACTATACCCTTTCAGATTGTTTACATTAAAAAAAATGAAACTAAATTAACGACCTTGGAGTCCAGGACTAAAGTTGTCATCTTATTCTTTTTTAAAGCCATATATCCTTTCTTAATGTTTAATTTTGGTGTATTTTTTTGTATTTAAATTTCATATCTATTTTCTTTTATCAAGTATGCAACCCAACTGATTTAACTCATCAGTCTGACCAGTGACTGGGATTATTATGCAAACCAGCATGAAGCATGTCACTACCAAGCAAATCCTGGATATCAATCAAGGAATTTCTTCCACTGGTCACCTTAAGAGTTGTCAAGAAAAAAACAACTTGCTCCTTATAGTCCTTAAATTCAGGTTACAAGACGAATTTCTTTCATCTATGACAAAATTTATAAATGTGACAATTCTATCCCATCATTAATCAAGCCTACGACATGAAAACATACACAAAACAAAGGTTTCCTAAAAGCTTTCTTTAACAAACTAACCAGTTTGGATTTTATAAATTAAACATGAAACACATGCAGCCAATTAACTTTATAAGCAATGGTTAAATCTTCCTACATGAAAACAGAACAAGTTGCCTCAAGTCATATGCTTTGCATCAGAATTTTGCAGAGCACGAATCCAAAAAGAAAATGCAACTACCTCTATAGCTACAATATCTAGCACCAAAAACTTTGTATTTAACAAGTGCAAATTTAAGACAATCCATGCCCATTGTTTGCAGATTGATAATTTATTAATATGTCTACATGTGCAAAACCTCAGGAGTTTTGTTTCTATATCTTCAAATTAAATTTCTCAATCTCTAATGTTTCTATACATGAAAGAACAAGTTTTTAACTTTTTTCCCTCGAGATCTACAAATCCTTTTCATGTTGTGATTGAATTTTGGATGATGTATGCTTATATTTCTGAATTTTAATTAGGTGAGACATTGATAACAACAAACACCAAAAACAAAAACTTAACCTTTAAAGTGATTGTTCATGGAATGAAAAGCTTAATATCTGCATAACAAGAAAAAGGCTAGTAAATATACCATTTTGAACATAAAGTTGGAATTTAAAAGCACGAGAAATTTCACATGTTAAAGAAGGAATTATAAAATAAAGAATAGTAGTTAACCTTTTGTGTTGTTGAAATTAATACATAATCAACACTCCAAAATGGCCAGTGAACTTATGTTGCAAACAATACAACAAGCACAACTGACAGATCACTGCTTTTACATTGCTTCTTCTGTCATATGCTGAATTCTACTTACTAGGCACAAGCCGACTATAATATTCGGTAAAGTCCAAACGAAAGAGGAGAAACTTCAAATCGACATGTTGCTGAATGGGCAACTGAGAGATAAAATCATCAAGTGATGCAGAATACTCTTTTGCAATCTTGTCCAAGTCTTCACCCATTCTCCCAAGAAATTCACCAGCAAGTTGCATCATGGCCTTCCTATCCCCAACAAACCATGGACCTGCCCCCATCATTTTTATCCTTGATTTGCTCCTCCCTCTGCGAAAGGTATCAAGAATAAACTGAATCAGAGAAAGAAAGCAACAACCATGAGCTATCATAGAACAAAAAAATCTGTAGTCACCTGACTTGCAACTCAAATATATGCTCGAACCACCTCTCTGCATGGCTCCGAAGCCGCAATATAAGATCAAATAGAACAAAGAGAATCCTAATAAGACCTTGAGATCGCTCTCCTAGAAGAGACTTCTCCACAATTGAGTTGAGATACTTCTCATGAGCTGCAAGCAGATCATCTAAATCTTTTGCAGCATTCATTTCTTCTGAGAACTGTGACCATGAAACCTCAAGGACCTCAAACATTATATAGTACTGAAAGTTTGTCACAAAATGGTTCATCTCATTCCACAATACTTGGCATCTTCGTAGAACAGAGACAAACTGTGTTTTAACTGCAACACCTTCTTTGGTGAAAATACAAGAAATTATAGAATTTGGTTTCATCATCTTCCATACCCCGATCAATGCATGTTCAACACGTTTTAGCTTCCACAAAAAATTGAAAATCTTGAGATATTTCTTCATGACAGATGCTGTAAAAACTGTGTCCAGAGGCACCCTTGCATCATACTCCAATGAGAACACATCCCATCCTCTGTCACCATCACTATGATCCATCATCTTTACCTTTAAACGATCTAGAATATCACGATCATCATACTGGGAGTTGGATGCACGGATTGCAGTCTCTAGCAACCCTGCCAACTGGAATGAGCTGATTGTGTTGGCAGGCTCTGATAGCTCTGGGCCCACAACATCCATCAAGTACTGCACAAAGTCACCCTGGCCAAGAAGCAAGTATCGTTTGATTGCCAAGCAATGGTCCTTGAACCGATACCGCCTGTGAATCACATCCATCAAATGACGATCAATCCTCTTAGCTGCCTCTATAACAAGTCCTTCCAGAGCATGTGTCTCCCCATACACAATCCCACCCCTCCTTGTAGTGGTCCCGACATCAGCTGCTGCTTTGGCGGCAGCATCAGCCCAACCATTGTCCTCACAGCAAACTCTGAGGAAATTGATGGACTTTCCTGTCCTCAAGATCCTTTGTGCCAAAGCAGGAGAAATGAAAGAAGGCAGCATTGCAGACTGGATTTGATAGCCTTCTTGCCATAACGACTCAGCCTTTACAGTTTGGCTTTGTATGAAGAACTCAGCAAAAGTATCCTCCAATTCCCCTTCCGAGACCCAACTCCGGACCATCTCAAACAAAGGCGAGCAGACCCTTTGGAGAAGCCGGCCCATGAACTCCTGTACCAACGGATCCCCATGCTGTGCCCGCCCATGTATTGCTCCAGCCATTGCTCCACCTCTCAGACCTCGACACCCATCCACCAGAACTGCCATCAATCGCATTTTAACCGTCGGTTCGGCAAGCCAGACCGCAAGCCGTCTCAAAGTAAGGTAATTCCCAGGCACTCCAGAAATGGAGCCTGGAGTGGGAATTGGATTCGAGGAATGGGATTCAAGCACTGCCAAAAGCTTGTAATAGTCGGAAAGCTCATCCTGGAGAGCAGAGCAGAAGGCCTGTCCAACTGTACCAACCTCCTCAGCCGGGAAGCAGCTCATGCTCTCAGTGATGTAACACCTTACCTTTTGGAAAAGCCATCCTAGTTCACAAAGCTTACGAACCATCGTCCTCATGGATCTTGGCAACTTCAACGACTCCGGAAGATCATAGCAGTCTGATGCCTTGTCGAACCTCACATACCGCCCATTGATTCCCTGGCAAACAAAGAGGATATCCCTCACGAGGGCCGATTCCGAAACCTCTGTCTCGTCCATGACCAGATCCGCATACTTTTGAAGTGCGATCTCACGAATGTTCTCTGGATCCTTGGAGACGAGGAGAACGCCGCCGGATGGGGGTAGAATTTTCTTGGCCGCCAAAGGCAGTTGGTGGCTGGGCTGAGGGTCGAGGGGAAGAGCGGGCAGGCCGGCAGTCCCCGTAGAATGGAGGAGGGGCTCGCGTCGGCGGGCATCGGAGAGAGACTTGAGGAGGTAGAGGAGGGCCCAACGGTTGCGGATGGCACCGGGGCCGGAGGAACGGGCGGAGAGCTCGGTGTGAAGGTCGGCGAAGGCGAGGGCATCGGAGGATCGGCCGGAAGCCGCGAGATGGCGCTTGATGGACTCGGCTATGGCGAGCTCATCGGGGGCGAGGGAGGGAGCCATGCGGCTGGAGAGGAGCCGATGGGCGAAGCCGATAGCGCGGGGGACCTCTTCGGCGGCGGAGGAGGGGGAGTCGACGGGAGATACCAGGCGGAGAACGAGCTCCTTGACGAGATCGCGGGTTTTAGGGTCGTCCATGGCCACCGGCTGAGGGATCTCCGGCACTTAGGGTTATATCTCACCTTTCTTTTCTCGTATGAAAGGGTATTATTAATTATTCGTTTGGGCGCGGATAGAGGGAATCATTTTGAAAAGGGTTACGGAGTTAACGGTGGCGCGCAGGGACGGAGTTAAGAGCAAAGACCATATACTTCTTTGTCAACCCACATTGTCACTACAAGCCGCTCATACACGAAGGACCTGCAGCGGGGACCACTTTTATCTCTCAGGATGACAGAGGAGTAAAGTTATAGGTGGATACGAAGAGTGTTTCTATAGAAATGATTTCCTTTGTTTATTTTTTGTCGAGCTACACGTTACTAACGGCAGTTGTATGTGAGTATAAATCCATCTTAAATATATGTTAATCCATCATACTTAAGATGGATTAATCCATCTTAATGGACTCGCATACTTATTCTTCTATTTATTTTTATGATTAAGAAATATCTCAAATTAAAATTAAATATAAATTAAATAAATATGGTCACACGAAAGAAACCCCACCGGTCGCAATGTCCTGTTTCTTTTATTGAGGTCTCGCGATTCCACCGAGCGCGAGTCGGTAGAGGCGGCCGCAAGAGATGAAACCCTTCTGTGGTTTCTTGAGCCCGGCGGGGAGGAAGGAAGGCGGTCGAGGAAACGAAACCGACGGCGGATGTAGCGGCGGAGGCGGCACCGGCACTGGCACCGTCGCCACCAGACGAAGCCAGATGGAGAAGCCCCCTTTCAGAATCGCGAAGGACGATTCCAAGCCGCTCCTCCGCGACCCCGTGAGTTTGATTATCAGATAGTTCGTCTGTTTCCTTTTTTTCAATGGATTGGTTCCTTCTAATGCTTGCTTTTGGTCTATGGCAGATACTGAGATCGGACCCCATCGAGACCGAGCAAGCCGTGCTTCGGCTGCCTCCTTTCCCGCGGGGCAACATATGATTCATCCAATGGGTAATTCTCGCCTTTCTTGTATCGTGTAATTTGGATTGCTCTTTCTACTGTTCCATAATAAAGAGAGGGGTTTCAAATTTACAATTTAATTTTGCTCCTTTTAAGCTTTAATGGGTTCCGTTCGAGGCTTTTTTGTGGCCAAATATTTTGGTTGGTAGAAACCGTATAGTCCTCTCCTAGATCTTATTTTTAATAGGTCCTGAGAAAAATATGAGATGTTTGTAATCTTGAGGTATGAAGTCTCCTATGTGCCAGTTCTCCTAACTTGGTGAAAGATTTAAGAATGAGTTTCTACCTTTTTGTGAATACAAACACCGAGAACATAAATTCTTTCATAGTGTGTGTTTAGAAAAAAATTAGTTCACTTATTTGATTCATCACTCGTTGCTAGTTTTTTTTTCTCTTCCCCTCTCTCATGTAGAATTGCCTTGAAGAAGCCACATATTGAGCATTTTTCTGATGGAATTGGTACACGACAGTGATTGTAACTTATAATTTAATAATAAAAGAAAAGAATGAAACGCAAAGGGAGAAATTAAAGAAGGAAAAGAAGAAAAACAAAATTTAGAAATAAGGATTTGAAATGGGACACAAGGAAACCAAAAGAAAAATAATGTAAGAAAAGATGTAAAACTTTCACTTGCTCAATTACTGAGCAAGTTGATTCTACAAACACATTATCGATATGTACATGATGCCTTGGAATTCGTTTAATGAAATCTGTCTATAAATCATGCAAACAACATGTTCCTGTGATACTATTGTCAAACAAATTTGATCTGCAACAGATAATCAATTTTGAGCATATATAAGACAATATTGTTGCTTGTGAAAAGAATGTATATCTACATTATGATTGACTGATAATGCTGTTTGATAGATGGGGAGAGATAAATGTTAGATATCTCATGATAAACACCAACAAAATAGTTATGCTAATTCATGCATGATTTTGTTATCTTCATATCAATTTCGAAAAGTTGATGATGCATGTCCGGTGTCCACTATATGAAAGGTAGAAATTCTTGCAAAAATCCACCAACCTTGTCAAACGATATATGTATGCCAAGGACTCATGTGCTAGTATATATAGTACAATTGCATGTCCAAGACCCAAACATAATGATAGAATCTATTTTATAATCTATTAACAAGATTAATGTTGTCATTAGTTGTCACTAGGGTGGAATCTAGGCCTGGTCCAGGATGCATATCATATGCCCATGACTTGACACAATCTAACCCCATACTGAACTCTGTGGTTAGAACTTCAGTTGTAGTCATGTTAAGATGGGTTTAGTTGTACAATAATAAAAAACAAGTGGTTAACCAATCTGATGATACACAATAGAAAAACTTTAAAGTCTCTATCAAATAGAAGAGAGTAATTTGTCTAGCAAGGACCACTATTTAACCCAGACTGGTATGAATTGGGGACCATTGTTTCACTTGGATTAGTACGAAATAGGCGGTACATACCAGTCGGGGCATGAACCAGCATGCAGACCACCCCCCATTTTAAGCAGTCCTCTCCAACCCATTAAAACGAGTTCTATCCTAACCTTTAAATAGGATGCAAGCACATCTTGCCTTCCTACCATTTAAACAAAACGCAAGCACGTCTCGCCTCATGTTGTCGCTTGTGCATCGCTGATGGGTACGTTTCCTCCTCTTCTCCTCTTCCTCCTCCTTTTCCTCCACCTCTTCGCCTTCTTCCTCTTCCTCCTCTTCCTTCCTCCTTCCTCCTTCCTCCTCCTTCCTTCCTCCACTGCCCCTTCCACTTCTTTTTCTTCCTCTTTGAAACATTGATATGTACTGGTGTATCATGTATCAATACACTGGCATTGGTTGATATGTACCAGTCCAACTAGTTTTTTAAATCAAATAAAAATATTTATTTCATGGGCAAGCTTTCGAGATGATACAAACAAATTTAGATGCATTTATCAAAACAATACAGAAAGTGAAGGCTAACAAAACTGATGATCATTACAATTTAGAATGTGAACCTTGAACAAAAATGAATTCCATTATCAAGAATTAACCATCGAGTCAATCTAGCCAGACCGATAAAAAGTGAAAGGAATAAAAACAATGAAGAGAATCTATGCAAGTTTACACCTTTGCCACCTATGACAATTATGTTGAAGATTCTTTGATGTTGCTTTTGATTTTATTTTGCCAATTGCTGGGTGTGACTTGTGAGAAAAAAAGAAAGTAGAGGTCTTAAATGGTAATAAGACAATTTTGCTATTTAAATGGTAATTGAACAAAATTGTTGGCCTTCTGAAATGAATGAAACTCCACACTGAAGGCCAACAGTGAATCAGTTCGGAGCTTGTGAGATGCCGTGTGTAGTTATATTTGGGTAAGATGTTAGATCGTCTGAACAATAGTGGTTACTTACCCGCTGGATATAATATAATGAAACCTTGTTGAGAAAAAAATTTTATGTAGTAGAATATACTTGGTAAGAGTCAAATTGAAATGCAAGTGATACTCATATTAGTATAAAGAATCATCAGAGTACTTTCTACTTTGGGTGCTTGATTTCGGATTTTATCGTCTGATACTTTTAGAATAACTTTATTGTAGCTCAAGTTTCATCAGATGATTGATATTTCTTCAACATCTTAATGTAGGTGGTTTAATACTTGAAGTATGCTGGAGGAGCTAAGAAAGAAGTGAAAACCATTAATTGTTTTAAGAATCTTTTTCAGTCTTGTCCTACAACAATAATGTGATATTCTGTAGATCATTTTTGCTAGTAGAATCAAGCATCCTCTATAAAAAAATTTGGATTATTCATCGTGCATGTTGATCCTGGTTTGTCCAAGTTACTATATCATATCAAGCCTTATTAGGGCAGGTTAAGCATATATATATATATATATATATATATACACACACACACACACACACACACACGCACACGCACAATTCACCTGAGTCTCTGTTTGAAGCATCTCTAGGAGATGAGGATATACAAGGAGGGGTTACATCAACAAAGCTGAGAAGAAAGACATTTTCATAAAAAGAGAGTTTCATGAATAATTACATTAATCCAATCATGTATGAAACTGATATTTTATCTTGAGTATAATTTGAAGAATTGAGGTTGCATCTTGGGAACCTATATGTAAGTTATGCAACATAAGATGATAAATTTTGTGTAGTTGTTGACCATGAAATCTACCTATTAACTTACTTGAACATTGGATTTCTAAAAATGGGAAAAAAAAGAAAAAATGGATCTTGTTAATTATACAATGGATCTAATTTGGGTTATTAAAAGGAAAAGATTAAAACAATGTTTGTTTTACTTGCCTGCCCCTAGTGAGTTGTTCTTTCTTATTATTAATCTTGTTCTTCCCTATATGGCTTATACGGTCTCTTTCACTCATACACCTTGAATGATTACATCTCATTCTACCATATGGAAGAATATGAATATTACAAGTCATGGAGACAGAACATAATGCACTATAAAGAGGGGTTATCAGAATGGCCCTCCAAAATTGGCATAGGTTTGTTTAAAAACCCATCCTATACGCGCATAGAGCCTATTAGAAAAAGTAAGATCTTTCTAAGATTTCTGCATATGAATGGGGGAGAAAGGCTTAAAAATTAGCTTTTTAGAATGGGTTAAAGATTAGAGCAGTGGTTATTATCTGCCCAAAGTATCAATACTTTGTATTCATTTCAGCTGATCTTGAAATATATAGTAAAAATTCATGAATTAATATACTATACTATCCTAGATGTTTGTTTGCTACTAAATGTTTGATATGCATATCTTTCTTCTACAAGCTGGAAACACAGATATTGACACCTTTAATTGATTTTCTTGTTGTAGGTTGTGGAATTCGAAAAAAAAATAGCACCGAAGAAAAAGAGGTCATTGTGTTTTATTTTTGGTTTTTCCAATTTCGCTATGTATAACTGCCACATTTTCTCGTCAGTTTGAAAAATCTTATAAACAGGATTCTGATGTTCTGATTGCAATGCTTGTTATCCATGCAATTCAACTGTGTTAACGTTGAGTGTTACTAATACAAGATCTGATATAATGATAAGGTAGGAACAACATTGTTACTAGCTTCTGTTGGCTCCATTTTCAAAGGATATCAGAAATAATAAAAATAATCACATGTTTTGATGACCCTTTGCATTTGATTTTGTAAATCTTGTGGTATTTTACCATTGTTTTTAACTATTTATTGGTAATCATATTGATATGTCTGCTGCGTGCAAAGCATATAAGCTGAGTATTAACTCCATTCTCGATAAGAGAAACCTTCAATTTTATTAATTAGAGAAGATTTTTTGTGATCCGATGAATTATTATTTGATGCATTTCGTCAGTGAGTTTGAATCAATTATCCAACTGAGGTCCAAATTAATTTGTCTTTCGTCGATATTTAACATAGTATTAGAGATGTTTCATCCGAACTGATAGATATTAAACGGGCAGTATTATATTGGTTTGGGCATCAATGAATCCACGTATTGGTACATATCGTTCCAAGCTATACAAAGGTTATGACACGAATCCTCGTCAATCGAAATATGGACTTATCATGACCCGGGCCTGATGGGCTAACTAATCTATCAATTTCGTTTGATCTAAACCACTGATCAAAATACTTAAGCTGAAATTGATAATAGTACACTCATCAAATATTTTGGACGGTCTAGTTTGTGAAAATAAAAAAGGAAACTTTCCTGACCCGAATCACTTCTCATGCATGTCGTCCGTGGCTTTCGCTTCCTGCGGACCTTCACTTCTCACACATGTTGTGACCTCATCGCACATCGTCGTAATGCCCAACCACCTTTGCCATAATTTGTTTTTCATAGGTGTGCCTTTTCTCCTCTTCTTCCTCGTGCTTACTCTACCAAGCCCTCTTTTTCTTCATCTCTCTTCTTTCTCAACAAGTAACTTTCCATTAAATCTGATGGAATAACAGTGGCTTACAAGCAAACATGAAACTGTTCTTGCACAACGGAAAGCAAGCTTGCCAAGTTTTTCACCACATATGTCTGTGATGCATTTGAAAAGAGGAGAGAAAATTGATGTCATTACAAACCAAGTTCGACCATCTCTTCGCCGAAGCCCAGCGGTATATTGCTTTTCCAGATCGGCATGGATTTCTTTACTTGAAGATTTACATGCTTCATGTCCGATCTGTGCTCCGCAGCCGCATTGCATTTCACATCCTACAATTGGCCATAGCCACAAAGGCAACCTCAGACTCTGGAAATGTGTTAGTAGGTGTCGATATCTGATAAATTGCTATGACTGAAACAATTTTGTGGGTACATACCAACTACTTCTAGGAACATGATTGTAAAACAATTGAAGGATAGAAATTACCATGAGTCTATTGAACTTCTCCTGACGCTCCTGGTTGGAGAACAGATGGAAGTCCCAGCAACTGGAGGACTGAGAATTTTGACAGTGAAATCAGCAATGTGATGACGGACACCTAGATGAACAATTTTCCACTTGATCCAAAATGATAGGTATCACCTCTTCAGTAAGCGCTGTTCTTTTTGTTACCCCAAAGTGGCTTTTTCTTTTGGTCAGCGGACAAGTATTCAACCCCTCCAAAACCTACAAGGTTTTTCTTCACTGCACAGACGATCAAGGTAAGCATGGTTACGAAAATGTCCAAGTTACTGAAAACTTATGGTTATTCATATTTCATAATGGCCAAACAAAACCCAAAGGTTCAAGCAACAATATGATTTTACTAATCTCAATGCCATTTCTTCCTTATATTTCAATCTCTTCAATATTATTCATTACATAAAGCTATACAACTGCATCAAAACCATATATTTCATGTTCCAATCTCTGTTTACCAAATACATATTTCTTCATGCCTTATCTACTGTTTTACAAAATTTACCCAACTTCCTGGAGTTCGGAGTTCCATTATTTGAACCTAACCAATTAATTCTTAAAAATTTAGATTATGAAAGCAAGTGCAACCATTCCTAGGGGTCAAGTTTTAGGTTATACTAGGTGTCATGAATGAGTTTTATGGTCATCATGTAGGGTTTTTACACAGTCCATGAAATCCAAGAGTTATACATAATAACACCAAATGTTCTCAATAATTTTCTTGTATCTTCTCTCTTATGAGTTTTACATAATAATCCACAATTGTAATTGCCATGAACTACTGCTCAATAGTACGAGAGAAGGGGGAAAAATCTAAACTTTTGAGTGAGGGAACTTCTGTCCATTTTGTATATATCTAAAATTGACATGCAAACATTGTTGCATTTGCAGTATCTTCAGCATCTTTTGTTGTATTGGGTCAGTGCAGTAGGATGTACAGTAACTATTCTTTGTTGCTTGGAAGCTTGAATCTAAAACTGCAAATAAAAATCCTGTGTTCTGTTTTAGCTGAGAGAGTTGCCAGTACCTTGTAGATGAAATTAGAGATTGAAATTACTATATATGAAATCAATGAGTTACAAAGCTTTGACCACCTTTCGCAACCTCAACTTCTCTCCTAACTCGTAACCATATCGTATCAGCACCTTATAACCATATCATATATGCCAACCATATCATATCAGCACCTTAAGTGTGAAAATGCAAAATCTACCTTAGTCCTAAAAGCGCTGTGTTGCAGGAAAGCAACAAGATTTGCATCAAATGAACTGTTAAGCACAACAAACTATTGTACAATCAGCACTAGAAACATGTCAAATTCCAGATCAGCTATACACAAGCCAGTAGAATGGATTTTTTCATTTTCACAATACAACGGAGATCATCACAAGTTCACAGTACGTTCGAGATCTAAAGACCCACTTTGATCAATTTCTACAGGTCTCCCAAGTCTTAAAGTTTACAAAAGGCACAATAAGAAAAAGCACTCATTTGTAACCATATAAAATTGGCAGTATTGGGTACATTTTCCATGACTCCTACAATTTGATAACAGATTTAAATAAACAATAACCTTACTCCTGACTTGACAAACAACTTTCTCCCTTCTTGCTCAAGAAAAGCGTAAACAAACAGCTAAGATAGCCATGAGCTGCAGTAATAGAATAGAGAAAAGGATGGACAGAGAAG
Organism: Musa acuminata AAA Group; assembly: GCF_036884655.1. Lineage (NCBI taxonomy): Eukaryota > Viridiplantae > Streptophyta > Magnoliopsida > Zingiberales > Musaceae > Musa > Musa acuminata. The sequence continues at coordinate 44,307,125 of NC_088334.1, read as the reverse complement.
CACTTTCATAATAGACTACAGAAGATGGACAGAGCAGATTTGCACTTAACAACTGGTTTGTGCTTGCCTCTTTCCAGCTGTACATTTCCATAAATAGAGAGCACCAAAAGGAGGAACCATACACAAGCAAGTAGAATGGATTTTTTCATTGTTTCTATGCTTTCAACTTTCAAGTTTTCAAACAATACGATTGAGATCATCACAGATTCACAGTATGTTCAAGATCTAAAGACCCACTTTGATCAATTTCATTACAGATCTCCCAAGTGTTAAAAGTTTACAAAAGACACAATACAAAAAACACTCATTTGTAACAATATAAAATTGGCAGTATTGTGTACATTTTCCATGACTCCTTCAATTTGATAACAGATTTAAATGAACAATAACACAAACTTGATGTGTTCCTCAGTATAAGAACATTTCTTTTTTTTTTTAAACAAAACAACCATAAAACAGTCTTGTCCCAAAAGGAATCTACGCAGCTACGCAGAGAAGATAAAAATTAAGGAGTACCACATTCCATGTCAAGGATATATAGGTATTCATAACAAAAACAAAAGGCAGTTGATCATGAAAGCAATTTAATAGACAAACCTAGACCCCATATCGGTGAGAGACTTGAGCACCAAGCTACCTTTTCTTTGGTACCAAAATGACCAAGACATAGACTGTGGAGAAAATACTAATTCTCAGCATAATGTTTAAAAAAAACTAAAACTCACCTAATTCCGCAGCTTTCAAAGCAGCAACTTTTGCTGAATTAACATCATTAGTAGATTCAGCATCATTGATAGATGAGTTCATAGTCTCAGAATTTACTTTCTCATGTGTCTCCTTAGTCTGTTTTGAACTAGATGATGGCACTTCATCAACAGCATTTCCTGATGTTAATGATAAGGATAAACAATTTTACAAATAGTTATGAAAATTCATATGCAAATGATAAAAAAAAAAGCAGGTTTTTGAGGTAGTCACCATGTTCCAAGTGACCAGGTTTAGGTTCTCTTAAAAAAGAATTTTGCTTGTCTATCAAATCACAGAGGCATTTTTACCATCCATCCCTTGGTGACTTTACAAACTTCTCTCAGTCTGAAGTTCTTTGCATTCAGAAGAGCATACCACCTTCCCATTCATTATATTTCCTTCTTGGTACCAGATCCTCCCACCCATACAAATCCATCTTATTATTGCTGTCAGCTTTTTTCAGTTGAGGTGCACTAGTATCCTTTCCATCAGTTGAATCTTTGTCATATCCCCTCAATTCCTCATGTGATGCTACCTTATCATTCTTATGACTTTCAGGATTCCTATGATAATCTTTTTCGTAATCTTGTGATTCTCTCTCTCTTTGCTGGTCCTCCTCTGAATCATAATCTCTACCTAACCCTACTAGTTTATTTCTAGCATCAGCTCTATCATAATCTTTCATAGAATTTCTTTCACTGTTCTTATTTTTATGTTCTGAAATTTCTTTCACTGTCTCGGTATTTATCAGTTGTTCTCTCATTTTTTGTTCCTCGGTTCTTTACCAGACCTTGATGACTGCCGATAATTTCTATTATTGTCATCAATATGCCTGTCATGCCTACTATAATCACCATGTCTTCTGTAGTCATGGGAATATCCATATGGATGCCTCTCAGAATTCTTCTGAGACTTGTAGAATCTACTGGACCTGCTACGACTAGAATCCCTTTCTAACTCTCTTCCAACATCCTTTCTCCGCTGATCATCAGATGTCCTGGTTCGATCTTCCTTGAGATGGAAGGACTGCAGCTGTGATCACATATGGGACTGCCTATTAGCGACAAAAGAAACAACTTAACTAAAACATGCTCACACAATAACATAGAAATTTTCAAGCATTCTATGGGAACAAATCAATAAAGGCGGCAAAAATGATAGTCTATAGACTATCATGCTTTAGTGATAAATATTAAATTCTCAAAATATAGGTTCTCTCCACAATAGAAAAACTATGGGCACTATGTTGTTACAAAACCAGGCAATTAAGCTCTTTTAAGAATATGCCTTCTATATCCAACCAAAGCTGATAAAAGAAAGTCAATAACATCCTACTAGCCACTGGCTTAGCTAAATGTAGTTACATCACCTAACTAACTTGAATGCCGTGCCTTTCCAATATGTGTTCATCTAGCAAATCTCATCTCTGAGATCCCACATAAGGCCTAACTAGGCATCACCTGGGCGAGCGCCTAAGTTGAGGCACTGGGTTATCAGATGCTTGCCCAGGTTCATTTGAGTTTTTGGCTCAATATACATTCCACCTACCATCCATGCATGACCCTCTCCTTATCTATCCGCTCCATAAATACCAATTCGATCTTACATTCATGCAAATAAATTTGTAAAAAGAAACTCAACTAGATCAACAAAGATTACATTGTCTGGTGTGTATTAACAACAATCCACAACATCAAAGTTCATCATGATTTGCAGATAGTGATGATCTTATTTCTCCAAATGATATTGATGATTCAACAAATAATTGATTGGGAGTTAGTTCTTACACACGACATGCAAAAGATAATATGGTATTTTATCAATATTAGTTCTTACAACCTAACTTAGAATAAACCAGGTCGGCCAGTTATTTTCCAGATCATATGCACACCAAACACGAAATGAATTGGGCAAGGATCCAATTACTGGTTTTCTGATGCAAGCAGTCAGTCCAGTCCAGTTCTCACAAAACTGTACAGAATTTTTTATCTTCTCGCACTACAAGGTGCTTGTACATCTAAAGATCAGTTCAGTCCATGAATGAAACACTTCCAGAACAACAAAGGAATAGACAACCAAGAAAATATAAAAGGTGCACCAAACAGTTCCAATTAATGTTTGTAATTTGAAACAACAGGATTTAGATGTACAAAACTTCTTAATACAAAAATAATGACATCTATTTTACACATTTTAGAAGAAGAGTCGATCATTTAAATTATACATTTTATTTATTTACATTGTATTAAGTGTCCACTCATGATGAAGAAACAGACAGTAAATTCCCAAGAACTACTTCACAGAAGGAACCTGATCCTTCTTCTAATGAGGTGGAGGAAACACAATCAGACTACTATCAGCCACTTGTTTAAAGTACAAATATCCATCCTGTCTTACCAATCATGTAGTCCATATTCCTAAATCCTTCTTAACAACAACAAATATAAGTTCCCTCTCACCAATCAGTAAGAGTTAGTTCACATTTCCGAGATCCTATATAGCAAGAACCTTAAAGAGCATCTGTAAGGTTGGATTAATAAAGCTTAAAGAGCAATATTAAACGATTAATAAATCAAAAGTGAAGCCATTTCTCTTACTTAGTAACATCTGTAAGAACAAAATTTCACAACCAGTAGATAAAGTTGGATTAGTTATCATCAGATGAAGATGAATCCGATCTACCAACGGGTGAATGATGGCAGCGATACTTCCTATTAGCTGTATCACTTGTGGGTTTTCTGAATGATGGCTTCATATCTGATTTACTGTAGAATGATCTAATTGAGGGAGACTCCATCATTTATCACACAGGTGCAAAGCGCAAAGACCTCAACTCAGTAAAAATAATGACCAAACAGAAAAGCAAAAAAGAAGAAGTTCATGCATCATGTCCTGAAGTAAATAAGATTATGACATCGGTGTAACTGATTTTCCAAGTTAATCACTTCAACATGGTCATGAAAGCCACAAATAAGGAAGAAAATAGAATCACTAATGTTAAATTTTTGTGATTCATTAACTTCAGAATCATTGTCAGCTTACTTTGAGGAGTCTCTGCATGAACCTATTTAGATTTGTTGCCCACTTGGAGTAAATCATGAATGTGTAGATATATTTAGAATGGATGAGAAAGTTGCACACTTTAGAAACCATCCAGCGAGTCCCCGAGATAATTTCCTGCATTACTAAAATCATTTGTTGTGTTTCGATTAAGAATTACCGTCAAAATGGGCTGAGGAGCTTCTTGATAATAGTGTTGTACCAAATCAAGAAATATAAATGTCCTTCAAATATATCATGCAAGCGTTCTTTTTATTTTTATCATGAGAAGGAAAACCATATGCATGAAGCAAATTTTCGCCTTAATTTATCGAAAGCTGTAAAGTTCTTTTATCTACAAGAAAAGGTACTTATGATGTGTTCCATTACCACCAAGAACAAAACAGGGAACATCTCAACGACAGTAATAAGATCCAAGAACATAAAGACATGGATGACAATCTAGATAAGACTACTCGCCCAAATTTTACACTAAACTAAACCGAGTCGAGAAGGAAGGTACCAAATCAGAAGAGAAGAAAGAAAGAATCAATTGCCAGAGGGCGGACTGCTAAGAAATTGGATTAAGAGAAAAACCGTGGAGGAGATACCTCATCGAGGCGAACGACGCGATCAGAGATGACAGATCCAAACGGGTTGCTATTTCTTTTACGTCCTCGATTCGTTAGGGTTTCAAACCCTCGGTCGAACTTGTCGTTCGAATGGGGCAGACGGCTAAGATATGCTCCTTTCCCCACTTTGTAAGGTACAGTTGGGTCGCATGCCGGTCCGAGTCGCCAAGCGGTCCGATCAACCAACCGGACCGGAGAACCCGGAAGCCCTTCCTGATGGACCGGAAGATTCACTCGGTCCATCTAATATATTACACCAACTAATATATAATTTACTATGAATAATTATTTTCAATTAATTTTATCATTAATATATACACACAAATTCTTTACGTATATATATATATATATATATATATATATATATATATATATATATATATATATATATATATATATATATATATTACTGTGTAGAAAATTTTTCCATTAAATTTTTATTCAATGGAACTTCTCTATTTTTTTAATTTACTCTCTCTCTCTCTCTATTATTTTTTATTATATTAAGCTTCTCAAAAAAAAAATTCACTTTTTGACTACGCATACTATATCTTTTAATTATATATTCTATAATGATATGGAACGATATAAGATAATGTAAAAGGCATGTTAGAGCATCTTTATCGGAGTTGCTAATGACAATTACAATTTCTTATAAAGCTGCAAAATGCTGAGTGGGTTTTGCTCCTCAATTTTTGTCAAACACATGTAAGGACAGAGCTCTAACATTTAGATCAAGGAATTCATTTAGATCAAGGAAACTTGGCAGCCATTAAATGTCTTATATCCATAGTGTTTGTGGGGCTAATTAGATTCTTGGTTTTGGTTTTAGTGGTGATTGGTGATAAAAGTTACAATATTTTCGAAAAATAATAAAAAAATTTATGTTATGCGTTATTATAAAAGCAATTTCAATCCTCAACTTGAGACTCAAAGGTCATGATTGATCGTGAGGGAATCTCTCCCAAATCTAGTAGATAATTATATCCTTCGTCAATCCGATATAGTAAAATTTTATTTTTTGAGGGTTATTATATTTGAAAGAAATAAAAATAATTTATTTTTACAGAATGTGGTCCTGAAAATAAGTCAGGTCGAATAAATTTGAAATGGGAAGTATAGTTTTTGAAGGAATAGATTGAAGTTGATGAACATTAAATAGATTCAATCAGATGCATTGATAAGCATGAGACTCAGCTAGAAGGAATAAATTAACTTTAAGAGGGACATACATTTTATTCCAATTTATTCATCTATTTATTCCTTCTGATTGGGGTGGGAGATGGTGCTCTTTTTAAGCTACTGATGAGTTGCAGTTGTAACAGTGTGACTTGCAGTATAAGTGGTGGAGCTCACATTTAGAGGAAACCATTCATTAATGATCTGTAGCTTTCTTATAGCAAATTGTACCACAGTGTCTCAGATTGGTCTTCCATGCTCACTAAAGGAGTCTGACCCACCATGCAGCCAATCAAGTGCTTTCTTTCATCTTCTTCCTATCACACAGTGATCAGAATTGAAGTTTGAAATGTCCAACCATGCCAGGTTAAGTACAGTAGGATAATTATACAATGACTGGAGCAAGAACACATCTATCTATTGCATGTACTAGTGCACCTGAAATAACAAATCTTAGGAAACCAAGTCTATCTTGGTTTCATGATCTTATTTCATCACAGAGACCTAAGAAGCAATGAGAGCTCACCAAGCATTTGATTTCTCAGATCCTATGGCTTTTCCAATTCTGTGGTACTTAATTTGCTGGATGTTTTTTCATGCAATTGTAGTGCAGCATTGAAGAATAGGATCAAAGATAAGAAGAGCATGACAGTCTTTTAGAACAGTTGTGAGACTCAATATGTTTTCCTACTTAAAATGGGGCAAAACTAAACATGTTAAAAGAATCAAAGACAACATTTAGCAACCATTTCAATATTGAGTATGCTTAAAGAATACATCAATCCTCATGCAAGTTTACTCCACAGCAGTTGCACAACAAAAGTGATAACCTAACAAGATGCATCTAAGACCACAAAAGATAAAAGGAAGGAACTCTAAGCAATGCAGGATATTAGTTACAATGCTCAGTGGTGAATGGGGCCAGTTTAAGCTGACACTTCCTGAACCAGTGTTGCAATCATATGTGGCGTCTATTCCTTTATATCTTGCATTCAGCTAAGCTATAAACACTGAACAGTTGATAACACTCAGCTTCTAAAATATTAGAATGAGAGGTAAAAATAGTATATGCAATGACTCGAAAATCTTCAAGTTTTGGCCCTTGTTCTGCTCACAAAAAAGAAAAGGGAACCAAGTAAGTACTTCCATATGTGAATCTGACAGAATAAAAGAAAAAGGCACCCCACGGAGTAAACTGTCTGAGAGATGTAAACGAGTTTGTGAGATAAGAGAGGCAATAAGTAAGAGAAAATTGCAATTCATTAACGAACTCTTTGGTATCCGATCCTTGATGAACTACAAATGCAAATCCAAACTCAAACTGTTCTTGGAACCAGAATCGAAGCCACCTTGCTCATTTGGGGAAGCCAAAGATGAAGAGGAGGAAGAAGAAGAGCCGACGCCACCCGCACCTTCCACTGCCATCTTCCTTGCGTCTCTTCCTCCGAACGAAGGCAGTGCGGGGGGATGGTTCCCTTGCAAGCCTGCCGTGCTGCCATGCACCGGCATTCTCCATGGCCCCGGGAGTGGGCTACCGTTTATGAGCTGAGATGCGGAACCAAGGCCGCCGTAGAAGCGAGCCGCAGGGTTCGTGACCGGGCCGGTGTGGCTAGTCCATGAAGGGTAGTGGGTCGGGGGCGGGTGGTCGAAACGGGAGGCGGAGGGGAAGGAACTCAGATGGCGGTAGTCGAGGTAGCCGTAGACATGACCGTCAGCGATGAAGCTGGGGTGGTGGTGGTGGTGGTAGTGTTGGGAGGCCATAGCCGAATGGAGATGGGTGCGCTTGGCGTGCTGGCGCTCGCGCTTGTGGGCGTTCTGGTGCCCGCCGAGGGCTTGCGACGTGGGGAACTTGCGGCAGCAGTAGTGGCACTCGAACTTCCTCGAGCTCTCGCCACTGTCAGTCAACGTGGTGGTGGTAGCGGCCGCCGGGGTGTTACTGGTCTCAGTGGTGGAGGAGGGAGGGTCGACGGAGGGGCCATCTTGTGATGCGTCTGGATCGGTGGCGAAGTCGATGCCGAAGAGCCGAATGGCAGGGCTCGTGTGGGATGCATTCTCGCGAGCTGGCCCGGGGCGGATGAAGGGCAGCTCGGAGAAGGAGTCGACGCTGACCTTCATGAAGTTGTGCGTCTCTTGCTCGCCCATCGCGCCCGTCTCGGAGCCGCCTACTCCGGTCGACTATGCAGCTATGAGGAGGGAAGGGTAGGGAGTATTGATTTGTGCTGCTTCTTCTCCGGTGGTGGTGGTGGTTCAATTTGTCATCGGAGAGTTAATAGAGATGGAGAGGAGAAGAGAAGAGAAGAGAGGGGGAACCAAAACATGGAGGTGGGACCGCAATTGGTGTAGGGCTGACAAGGGATGATGCTAAACTAAAGAGGCTTTTTGCTACTCAAACAACTTCCAAGTACTACCCGCTGCTGTTACTCACTGCTGCATGCTACTACTACTACTACTACCAACTTGACCTCCCATCACCTCCAACCTTCCTTCGTGTTCTCTTTTCTCATCTGTACACGCCATGAACTAAGTTGAATGCATCTCTATCTCTCTCTCTCTCTCTCTCTCTCTCTCTCTCTCTCTGTCCATCTCTGAGTGTGTGTGTGTGTGTGTGTGTGTTGTGCTTTGAACAGGGATTGGTAGGTGGCACTGGATTCTTTATGGCCGTAAGCTTCTTTGTCTGAGCGCTGTAAGTGGTCCTGGGCTGTGGCCATCTCCACCACCATGGACTAGAACGGCGAGTTGCAGTAAGTTAAACATGCTTTTACTGGAAACGTACTCTCTTTTCACCTACAGGTGTTCATGTAGGACGACTGTGACGGAGGACTACACAATCCTTGTCTTAAGATCAAATAAATTGATTGACAGGAGGACCTGTTATATACATATATATATTCACCTCGTTTCCCAACTTAGTCCGTGTCGAATAAATGCACTAAACTATCTTCCATCTGAAGATAATAACAATACAATTTACGTAGCTATCGGATTGCCTTCTGCTGTGGGAGCATGCACTATCAGATTTCAATGTCACCGAGAGGAAAAAAAGGATGGCAAGGAAGGAGAAGCGATTACCGAAACCAATATGGCGAGCGGTCACGTAACTGATAACGACTCGACATGCGTGGTGGATTCACATAACTGTCACGTAGGTTGCTTTTCTCAGAATGACACTTTAACCTAGATTTTGCAAGCAGCAAGAAAAGATGTGAGAGACGGATGGGAAACGGAGGGTCGGAGATGGATGAGGAGGGAAGGAAGCCCAATGGTACGGTGTCGTTTTCAGGGGAATGGTAAATGTGGCAACCATCATCATCAACCTTCTCCCCTTTATTTGCTCTCTTTCTCTTTTCCCCAAGACACAGCAGTAGCCTTTTTACAGCTCGAAAAAGGCTCAGTTTTGCTGTTTGGTAGCAGTGGGAAGTAGTTATCCGGCGTTGTTGCGGGAATCGATAAGTAGGTTTTGTGATACCGGAGGCGATGTTTGAGCCGCTCTGCCTGCCGTCTGGTGTACTTGGGTTTAGGCTGATATAGTAGTTTAATGATCATGGCATGGAACGGCGCCTGTGGAGGAGAACTGCGAAGACAAAGAGAGCCTCCGAGTTAAAAGAGGAATTATTAATGCATGCAACGACTCATCATATGTGGATACAAAATTGGGCCCCGTTTCTTTACGTGAAAGCAACTGAAGAACATCGGTACGTAGTTATTTGGGAGGCCGAGATGAACTTGAAAGTAAAAAAAAAGGAAAATTTAAAGATCAGTAATCAAATAGTATATCGAATCTTAATCTCTTAAAGAATTTGAATATAATTAGAACTCATCGAATCCTCCAAAAGTGTTTGTCAACCCAACGACAGTAATTGGCTTCTCTGTGCAAGACGAAGTGACTTGCAGTCACTGAAACCAGAAGAAGGTGGATTGGAATGGTTGGAACAAGTTAAAGGAGGAGAGACAGAGTCGAGTGCGCTTCGAAATGAGTCGTCCTCCCGACGAGGAAACAGAAGGTTGGTTTCATGAAATCCAACGGGGTTGGCAAGAAGAAGGGCAGCGAAGAGTCCAGCTAACGATTCTACGGCATGCAGGAGAGCGGAAAGAGCCATTCTACTACTGGCAAGCATGGGCCTGAGAAAAGTCAGAAGGTTCCTGTGGGAGTACCAACAAGTGAAATCGACTTTGTGTGCATTCTACAATATTGACTGAACTCTTTATCTGCAGAGTTGCTGTAATTCCTGCATGTCTCACCAATTTTGTAGTCATTCCCTCCATCCCCCACCTTCAATAACTGTTTTCTACCCTCCTCCCCCTTACGGCTTCTTCACCCTCTTGATTGCTCCACAGGGACAGATCACTGTCGTCCGACCATCTGTCCCATCTCTCAAACTTTGGGCTCCTCGCTCGGCACCAAACTCTCAGCTCTGTATTAATGGTGGCACTGTCCTAACGAAAGCCACTATGCTGTCCCGCCCCCCCCCCCCCGGTTGTGTCTCCAAGAAAATTGCCCAACTCTCATGACACCGACTCCTGAGGTCATCATCATCATCCATCCATCCATGGTGGATACAAATCACTACATAACACTAGCTGAAGCGAAGTCATCGTTAGATCTGCGTGAGGTGCTCTGGGGGACCGTCTTCCGGACCCCCTCGAACTGGAGTTGTCCCAGTGTCCTGCCTACCTCAACTTGAGAAATCATGGAGGATGCCTTCTTGCATGGAGTGGAGTGGAATGGAGATTAAAATTGTTCTGCTTCATGTACATTGTCGCAACCCATGGATCAGAACTGCACCAGCTTAAGCCGCAGGACTGGAGATTGAAATGGGTAACCGAGAGGGTTTTGGATACTTAAACTAGGAGGAGGCCATGGATGCACTTGTTGGAGCACTAGAGAGGCGTCCAGTACCAGAATTTGAGGGTGATTGTTCCCTCCATGTAACACTCATGCCAATGTCAGAATTGGATAGGACCTAGCTCTTAAAGACTTAGGTGGTCTTCTCAAGACATGGTGTGATAGTGCTGTCGGGAGATCTCCAATCTTAGGACCACCAAGTGAAGTAAAGAGTTGGCGATAGGAGAGTAGCAAGGAAAAGATGGAGGGAGGGGACATAGGAATTCCTTTCACATGTTTGGCAATCAATAAACAGGAGAGGGGAGGTGGAGGGAAGAGAATCTTGGGGCATGTAATATGATTGGTGCTCCACTATACATATAAATAAACAAATATATTTGTTTATTTACAAAGTTGAGGTTCAGATGGAGTTGAACATTCCTTATCAGGTTGATATGACCAATCTCACTGGCTGGATATCGCATTCCTACGGCTCATGAAAGGGATTGCTTGATGGAGGAAGTGAATGGAGAGAGAGAGAGAGAGAGAGAGAGAGCTCACAAGGAATCAGAAGTGGTTCAGTGATCACCTCATTTTGCAAGACCTTCTACAGACCACCCTAATAATTGCTCAGCATTGACATAGTCTGAAGGATTTGGCATCTTATGATGCTGCATCTCAGTTGCAACCATGGGCATAAAACAACTTGAGGAGGAGGAGGATGATGTGAGACCTGGTCAGGTGTGTGAATCAGTATTGATCAGCTTCATCTTCTGGGTTAATGGGGACAACAACTTGGCTCGGATGGCAATAGCAACAAGGCAGAGAGCTCTGTTGTTAGAGGACTGATGGTCTCTCTTAAGGGCCCAGAATGATAATGGGCAGTAGAAGGCAAAGCATGCTTGGAGTTAGGACCACTGCAACATCCCAAGGTAACAGCTCAATCTAGTGGGGGGAACTTTTAATGACAGTTTTAAGTTCTTGTTGCCTTTCTGCAGTGGGATGCTCACTCATTAATCTGATGGTCCAGTGATTTAATCTGATTTTGAGATTGATGTTGCTGCATCAACTGCTCCATTTAGCCAAATAAAATGGGAGCACTGAGATCCAAGAAAGGATACGAAGCAAGAAAACCTGATGAACAATGGATTGATGAAATAGAATCAGAACAAATATGTTCTGATCATTCACTCTCTGGCAGAGTCTCTACAAGCTGTACAAGTCAGAAAGAACTACTATTAGAAGCATGACTTGCAGCAGTAAGACTATCACTACAAGAGAACATAAAATGATGCAGCAGAGAGATTAGATTGCAACTAGGACCAAAATCAATGCGGTCAATCGAGTAGGATCAGCATCTACAGACCTAAACAAGATATGAGTAAGTTGAAGAGCATTCAATTCGGAGGTGGGAGTCCTCCAGAATACTAGCGAGCTATGAGTACATGGTTGTGCAAGTAAAAGTTAGTGGGGGTAGGAACAAATGGATTGCTCTCCATCAGAGAGAGGCTACCCATTGACACTATAACTCTGGTAGGTGAAGGTTAGAGAAGTTCACATGAAAGTTGTAGCCATAATAAGTTGGATTCCTTAAAGATGGTCCCCTTTCCTTTACTACTGAGAGACATGGGGAAGATGATACATCACAGCGAAAGGTGTAGCAGTATTCTTGTGAACCACTCGAACCCTTTGGAGTGATGCAGAGGAGAGGACGGATGCTACATGTGCTGAGGAAGTACTCGAATGTGTGTAGATAGCATTTCTTAAAACACAGCTTACATTCCAACAAAACTATGTACTTCATTAGGTTAACAGCCCTGCTGGGCAATGCAAGAACGCAGGAGAAGTATCCTTATCTGTGTGTAGAGTGGTGCCAAAGGCGTCCTGCTCATAAAAGAGGGGAGAAAGGGAGAGTCCATACCATGGTAGGCCATCTTGCTTGCCTTCGCAAAACGACCCCTGTGAACATTATTACAGGTGGTCCAAAACAGGGGTCGAACTCTTCCTTACGTGCTTGTGCTCACCCTGTCTCTTTCTTGCTTGCATTGTATTCCTAAAACATGCCTCTCTCTCTCTCTCTCTCTCTCTCTCTCTCTCTCTCTCTCTCTCTCTCTTTCATTGCAATATGGTGAGAGGGGACAAAGACGTGCACTGGGTTGGAGGAAAACTGCAGTTCAAAAAGCAATTACACTGTGGCAACATGGTTCAAGTACCAGACCTTGTTCTTTGTTTTGGAAGCCTTCAGGGTGGCCTCAACAATGTAGCTGCCATGTTCTGAGTTGTGATATTTGAGACAAACCATCACTTCAATTCTCTGCTAATTAACATCACTTTTAATTCTTTGTTCCATATAATAAAATCTTTTCCTGTTCATGGAAACAGCTCTTCTTCTGCTTCTTTTGGGATTTCTTGTATTGCGTTGACAGAACTGCTGACATTGGTTAATAAGCACAAGTATACATATATATATATATATATATATATATATATATATATATATATATATATATATATATATATATATATATATATATATATATATATATATATATATGATGACAATTTTGACTACTGTTCATGATATATCCATCCATATATTTGAAGTAGAAAAATTAATGATAAAAAATAACTAATATACATCCACTCTAAATAGAAAAAAATTAAAAATTCTTTTAAGAACATCTCTTAAGATTAAAGTTGGTGGCTAGCTTAGCTAATAAAGATTTTAATATATCATCGTAAGATCCTAAACTCGAATCTCACATTGATCACTTTTCTTTTGAAAAAAATATATATTTGGATTAATTATTGATTAAATTTACTTAACTTATGACTGTAAAGTCACTAAGTCAAGGTTGAGACCAAAATATATGCAATTTATGCTTTTGTAGTAAGTGAAACATTTACCAATATCTATAATTCTTCGATCACAATGGTTCCTAACATACTATCACATAAATAAAGCATGATTTATAGACACATTGAATTTAATATATCAAATTTGTAAATGTCAAATAGTCGGTCTACAAGTTTTCAAACGTAAAATAGAAGCAAACGCTGAAGAGAATCAAATGTCTCCATGTTTTGCACATCCCTTACATTGAAACAAATTGGTGATGAGATTTGAATTAACATAAAGACTTGGGTATTAAGTTTGAGTTAGCCAATGGAGGTCTCTCTCTCTCTCTATCTCTCTCTCTCTCTCTCTCTCTCTCTCTCTCTCTCTCTCTCTATAACTGGTTCATCTTCCTTTTCCCTCTCTTCTCCGTGGCCATGTAAACATTCTAGTCCTCTTCCTATAACCCCCTCTTGTTCTTCTCAGAGCTCTTTCGAAGCATTAATAGGACTGGGAATTGCAACTTGGTGCACATATAAAAACACAGCTTTAGAAAACTTAAAAGGAACTCTGTATTGGTTAAGCTCGTTCAATTTTATGGTGAAAGTGAAAGGAAAAAAGAGATTGATATGATGAAAAAAGGACAACATCAGACCTATGCATCAGGGAAGATGTGAGCAGCATGCGGTGTCGCATACTCTTCTACTGTTCCGGGAGTAGACGACGGGGGAGGAGGAGGAGGAGGAGGTTGCACTGCGACCCAGATCTATGCATTGTACCGGGCCACAGAAGTGAGGCAGAAGAGGCTGTGAGAGCCCCCAACCAAATGATGGAATCTACCCAAGTCGTGAGCTGGCTCATGACTTCATCCGGGTTGGCACGCTGTGAAGCAGCTACCACGGTCGGTCATGCGGAAGTACAGAGGACGGAGCAGTTAGTGGGGCGGGACTCGGCTGTCCCGTCTCATTGGATCAGGCCATGTCGGGGTCACGCCAAAACGAAGCACGCACCCAGATTTCCCCACGCGTTGCACAATGCTCGAGAAGATTTCATTAATGTTTATCTATAATTTCTTATTTTTAATTCAAAATTAAGGGAATTGGTAAAAAAAAAAGATTAGGAGGATATCACTACAAAAGATCCTCATTTTCTTGTTTTCCCAAACAGCACACCTTCTTTTGATTTTTTTTTTCAAAAAATTTCTTTAATTCAAAAAAATATAAACTATATCTTAAAAGTCTTACCTTCGGTTATAATATTTTATTTTTATTATAATATTTTTGACCCAATAAAATTTATTTAAAAACACTATAAATGATTCAAATGAAATCAAAGCATACACATCATACTATACTAAGATTCAAATAAATATTTATAATTTATGAATAATGTCACCCAAATAAAATTTAAAAACTAACTTATTATAGTATTTTTACTATCATAATAAAAAATACTATAAAGTCTACTTCAAAACATCATAGATAATAAACTCCTAAGCTCAACCAAGCCAACTAGAAATCTAAAAATATGACATCATAATGCACTAAGAACAATAACAAGAGACATAATATAATATTACTTATAGGATTTTTATAATATTTATACCATTTTTAATATCTCAATAAAAAAAACACTGTTGAAAAAAAAATATTTTGGATATTTTTTTAATTAAAAATACCATTTGGATAAAACGAAAAAGGGAGATGCCATCTGGAAAAAACTCATTTTCTTGATTAATCACCCAAAATATTAACTATTTTACCCCCGGAAAAAAACAATCTTGCTTCTTTGTAATATTGGAAAACCTATCCTACACAAAATAGCTACTGCCACCTAAAGCTGTCCGTAAGGACAGATACGGTCTGGTTCGAGGTTGGGACCAGGAATTACTGTTACTGTCATGCAAGGCTGTCCATTGAGCACAACCACATCTGTATCAGCTGTCACCAATGAGTTCAAGAATCTATTGACAATGTTCATGTCCTTAACGTTTTTTTTTTCGTAGGGGAGGTGGTGGTATTTTGGGCTATGTTAATGGATGAGAACCACCAAATGGGTAGCATATTAATAGAATTAAGGTAAATGATAGAGAATATAAACAAAATTTATACTCAGAAAGTGAAGGAAAAGGATAGAAAGAGAAACTCCTCCAACTATTCTATATAAAGGAAATGTTTCTTCGACGTTAAAAAACACAAAATGGTCCCAAGTATGGATTTTAGACATCTCTCGAAGATTGAGATGAATGGGATTCTTCGATGTATCGAGTGGCTCGTGATACCGCATAGTGTGATGCACTTGAAGCAGCATAATAAGATGTCACAGTGAGCTGAGCAAACCTTGGAACGACGTAAGCTGGATAAATTGAAATTTTTGTTAGAATGACTTGTACTAGAAAAGAAAATTGAAGAAAAAGCAATATTTAGCTGCGTTACTACGAACAGACTTATCTTGATGCCACTACAATATTTTAATATGCTGAAGGATTGTTACCCTTTGGGGCTTCTCGCAAGAATCCAAAAACTGGGCAGTTATGATGTGTATATTTATTACAATTCAATGATAAAAAAGGGTAAATAAGCTGTTTTAATTGGAGTGACATGTCTTGTATGTGAAGCAACAGCAACGCATACAAATGACAGGGATATAAAGGATGCTATATAAAGTTCCGGTCAGCTGCCAGAACAACCGGGTATGAGTTCCTGGGATACCCTTGAAACTTGGAAATCACAAGGATAAGAGCCTTAGAAATAACACCTTTCCTAAACCACACTATGTTAGAATGTTTCAACACTCCTATCACTCAAAATAGAACTCTAAACACTACCACAATAAGAAAAAAAATTATGAAATCAGGATATATACATACTGTAAAAAATAGTATAAACTCCATTTTCGGCCTAAACTCAACTCAATATAACCCAACTAGGTTACGGTTTAGGCTTGCCTATACTAGATTATGATTTTTTCCTATGTGAATATGGTTGAATTAAGCTATCAAAGACTTGATTTAGGGTCTTTTAGGCCTCGTGGACTACATGAAATATGAAGAGTGATTTGACCAATACCAGCTTGACTGCATGCCAGTATAAATGTTCAGGCAAAAGCACCATAGGCAAATGCGACAGTGCCTGACATCAGTGTACTCTGTGCATGATGCTAGGTTTGTAATTTCCATGTTGGGTGCTCGGTGCAAGTTAGACACCTGAAAACACTAAGCTTTTCTCAGCTATGACAATACATATGATGAATACGAACTCTAAGCTGCTGCAGACTAGTAATTGTATTTCATGGGCAAAATTGCTACAACTTCAGAGAGAACAAATGCTACCAAAATTCACTTTCTAAATATTGAAAACACTAGGGACAATGAAACATGAATTCAGCAAAAGATAATTTCTTTAGGATGTTGGGCATGAGAAACAATGGCCATATTATGCTTTTTACCTCCTAATGATGCACTAGCTCCTGAATACAACAGCAGTGGAGGAATCTGCGTCAAAAAGAAAATGTCAAATGGCAATGTCATAAGAAAATAAGATGAATAAAAAAAGATAGTTTCTATTCCTTCAATCACACTATCTCGATGTTAGCAAATACTACTTCCATAATGAAAATGGGTTAGTGTCTTTCCCACAGCCAAAAAAGCAACAAGTTCATGGACACCACTTTCATGCAAAAGATGATTAGTCAAGCTTGTCATGATCAATCTCCCAATAGATGATAGATGATCCATATACCCAACTAACTAACAGCAATGTTTTGAAAAGTGCATCTTAGGAGAACATGAGGACTGAACAAACTTTGTAATTGTCAAGTCAATAGGTAGATAATCATCTTCAACTTAGATTTTAGAGTGCTATACTATAACATAGAGGTCACTCTAAAGCACCAAAAATGTGATCCTTAAAGTGCCTCAGAAGTGCTGAAACTCAGCACATAGATCAAATTCTTATGGTCTATTGATGTGTTGATGGCCCTACTATGGGTGACAGGACTAACTGGGAAGGAAAAGATGATTGATGAAATATGATGCAGAACAGCATATCTTCAAAAAGGTACTTTTTCAAAGTATCCACAACTAGAGCAAGCAATCAAATAAGATAGAAAAAGCAATGTCTTCAAAACAAATGTCAACTGCAATATTTTAAAAGAAAACCATGGTGTGATAGCGGTAGAAATACTGTGTAGTTCATTAGCTATAATCAAAGATATGTGGTTCAATTAGTCTATTAAGAAGAGCAACTAAATAAGTACAGCTAATATACAACCAAATTCAAGGTTTTAAAAACTGGCCATATCGGTCGGTACAAATCCAGTTCTAGTCCGATGGTTGACCAGTATAGCAACAGAGCAATATTGCTCGTATCAATCAAGAATTAAGCTCACCACCACACAAGCTTACCATACTGAGCTTACAAGGTGGTAAGCTGTCTGGTACCAAGTTGTACCAAGCAATGAGACTACCACCCGATACTCGTACCCAATGTAATCCTTTTTTCTCTCCTGTCTAGTTTCTGCATCTCCCTATCGCCACTGCATCGATGTGTCCTCGCCTGCTCGCCACTGCTCCGCTTTTGCATTGCCACCTCTCCTCCACTGCATGGTACAACTACTCTCCCTTTTATTCAAAGTGGTTCGACCTCTACTGACGGTTTGTACACTATATGACACTGGTACTATATTGGTCAAACCATTGACAGATATTACTATCAGATCATGATTATAATGCTTGGCCAAATTAAATTATTAACAGGTATATAAAGGTGGCACCAAAATAAAAGAGTTATGGATGTATTTATTTTTAATTAAGAACTTATTTAACTAACATGTAATAAAAAATTATTATAGGCCTATGTGACTGATATCATATAATTATGGACCATGAATTGGCCACCAATTGCATGAGTCTGATACTGCAAAGGATGCTACCCAAGAGACTTCAAGACTTGAACAGCGTAGTTCTATACTTCCAGAAAATAGCTATAACATGAAGATAGTTACAAACAGAATCATACATCTATGTTACTTAGCTTACCATTAGCATTCCTTTTGATCGCAACATATGTCATATAGTAAGTGTGCATTGTCATGAATGTATGACTCTGCATTATTAGATCATTTTATTAACTGCAAAGCCATGACATGTTAAGAACCATACAACAATCAAATGAGGATGACAAAGATATCTGTTTTGCTTCTAGAAACAGTTTGACTGTACTTGTATTTGGCTAAACAAAAAAACTACAACCACATATTGCATTTACTAGGACAGATCATTTGCATTGTTGCTTGGAAAAGCTCCAAATTGAAGGTAATATCAACAATGTAGTTTGTAGTTACCAAGATGAAAGTGCATAATCGAATGTATGTATATATGTATGTATATATAAATATATACATATGTATTAGTGCCTCCACTTTATTGAGAACAAACAAGGCAGTATCGAGAAGATTATTGCCAGATATCAATCAACTAATATACATAGTACATATCAGACGTCCTGTAATAATTCATAAAAAATAGAAATTCCAACAAAATTGATAAAAAAAATTTTATTACCACAAAAAGAAAATGCAGCCATTTGGGCCCCTTTACATGCTTCTGAACAAAAGGAATCCCTATCAGAAATACCCAGAAAACTCATTTTCAGAACAATCTCAATAGCTCAATTAAGGCAAGGGACCAATTAATTTTTTGAGAGTGGGAGCTAATATCACTCTACCTATATTCATCCCATGGACAGCACTAAGCATCACACCAGCCCCTGAACCAGCCTACACAACACATAACAGCTGATATAAATCAAAGTCAACAGAACAAGGCAGCATATGTATGGTCTTTAGAAAAAAATTCGAACAGGTCAAAAAATGCAACAACGAGAGAGATCTATACCACAAAAGTTGCATCATGCAAAACAGAGTTGATGGTCCATTCCTCTTTTTCCTGCACATTTCAGAAGTACTTATAAGTACACAAATAACAAGGAAAAAAGAATATAAATTCAAACAAAAACATTATGAACTGTCAATAAATTTAATTTTAATGCGACAAACACACATTACAAAGAAATAACGGTATTCAATGAAAAAAAAAAGAGTCAAACACAAGAGGAAGAAGGAAAAATACAGAACTGAGTTAGGGTTTATGAGAGAGAGGCAACGGGGGCAACGAGCAGAGCCTAAGCCAGGATTAATCGTGGGGTCATGGTGTAGATTGCCTCTCCGGAGCTTCTCCTCGTATACTTCTCTCGTCCCCATCGTCTTCTCCTCCTCTCCAAAGACCTCAGAACCCCTGGAATACGCAACATCAGTCACAACGCTCTTATAATCTGAACCACACAACTTTGTTGATGGAAACGATGGAGACCAGGTGAGTGAAAGGAGAGGAACCAGGAAGAGAGATCTTACCCTAGATGGCAAATTCACGGCGATCTCGCGGCTGGGAGATAGAGAAAGGGGGCTGTCGGGGGGAGGAGCGGGGGGAGGAGGAGGCGGCCTGAGTGCTCTATCTCCCTCTGCTTGGGAGAGAGAGAAAGAGAGAGAAAAAGAGAGAGAGAGAGAGAGAGAGAAGGGGGGCTGAGCACGGGAGAGGGGCGTCGGCGGGGAGGCACAGGGAGAGCAACACCGAGAGGGTAGGAGGGAGGAGGGCCGACTTATAATCGACAGCCGCCTTTCACGCAAAGGAAGGACAATCGTCACCGGGCACCTTCCACGGGAAAGAAGTCCCTTCCATGGCGTCACAGGGGTTGGGGGAGGGGGAAGTTGGGTTTAGATCGGGCTTGATTTGGTTTAGTTTAGCCCACCTTGTCGTTAGAATGGCTCGGAGACGGTTCGAACAAAGGCTGATTTGGTTCAGACGCTCGCCCTGAGCACGTAGCGATTAGGCTCAGCCGCGTGCGTGGACCGCGCCCGGGCGCTCTAAACCGGTCAGACATTCATCATTTCTTACTTATTTCACATCTATTATCTTCCCCCTTTTAACTCCACGGCTATCATATCCCCGAATAAAGAAATACATGTTCTTTGTTCCCTCAATGCGCCTGTCCTGTATTAGATTAGTATCAGTGCATCATGTTCTTCATCAACAATAGCTCACATGTCAGCATATTGCAGACAAAACCAAAAAATAAAAGATAAAAAAGGAAACAATTTTAATGACCGATCACACCAATTGACTAGCTTATTAAATGTTTATAAGGAATCCATTCATTAATATCAACTTCCTGTGCTTAGCTAATTCCACCTTTTCACCAAAATATTCTTTCTTCTTCCAATTTCTCTACTCGCATATCAGGTCTGGCGCTGCAGAGATTATCTTAATAACTTGGCTTAAAAATCCTTGAATTAACATCAGTCTAGAGAAATCTAAAGTCAAATTTTAGGAAGGGTAATTTTTTACTTGGTCTATAATTCCGTCACTACCACTGCAACAAATTTCTCGTGATAGTAGAATAGCAATTATTATATACTATGCCAAGATAAATTGACATTGATGACCTTATGGAAACAAAAGGTATGCAGATCAAATATCACACTTACCAAACTGTCTCCGAACTATGGCATTAAGGCTGCTGATGAAAAAACTCACACATTCATGAGAAAATAATAATCCACTGCTGATGACAATTGAATGATTTTGCACTATTAAACAGAGACTTGGTTTTTTCTATGCAAAGGGAAGATAGTAAATCCCATCACCCTATGAAATTATCTGAAGATAACTCTAAAATCTCCCAAATACAAGTTTAGAGAAAAAAAAGAAGAAAAGGGACCCTAACATATGATGTACCATTTTAGGGCCTTTGGACATTAATTTAACTCTGGTTGGACTCCAAAATATCTTATAAAACTGTCGCTAAAACTAGTGATGAAAAAAATACAAATATTGCTGGACAAGTTTCCAACTTTGATGCATAGACACCTTGGTTCTTCTACTTCATGACATTGATCTTCCCTAGATATAATGGAGACTCTCAAGAACCTTTGATTATTTGATTTGAGTATATGTCAGTCTCCAGACTTCATCAAATTGCTCTAAGAACCGATCCACACACAGTAAAATGGAGGTCAAGCCTATGTCTTTGATTGAGTCTGCCGACAAGTACTGTTCAGATCAAAGATGAAGGAAGACTAAATTGTAGTCATGAGTATTGCCTAAACTATTATGTGGCTGAAGTGACCAAACCTATAGTGTTCCAAAATCATCCAATGATGATGGTTGAAGTCAGAATTGTCCCAATATAGTTCTTGGGAAATGAAAAGGGACCCATTATGATGCAAACTGAATCCATGGGAATTGATTATTTTCATGCTTGGGTTAAAAAGAATAGAACAAACAGTTTCTTTTGTCACCAATCTACAAAACATTTTGCAACTTGACATAAGAAAAGCCAACATTGATATTAGCTAAAGAATTCCATAATACTATGAGCAAACAGAAAGTGCAAAAGGAAGGAGGTCAATGAATAAAGATATGGAAAATGAAGCCCTAAATTATGCTGATAGTTGGCATTTCTTGTCATTCTGAAACCAGAAAATGTCAAATACAATACTTCAAAGAAAGGCCAGACACCATCTCAAAACAAAGCCTTCAATATCTCAGTCAGTCATGCAACCCAAATTTCACAATCAAATATTGAAGTCTGCAAGAGAAAAAAAACCTCAGAACACAGAACCCATGGATTGGAATGCATTTGAATGAAACTACTCCGAAACTCAAAAGCACTATCTTAACAAAGATTTGTATCCTATTTTCTTTGAAGGGATAAAAAAAGAACCAACCAAAATAACCTACACACAGAAAGAAGGAAAACCAGTTATTCATATTATATTTATTATCATATATCGAAGCCCTCCTGCTTCTTTGTGGACAGACGCTTCAGGAACTCATACGTGGTAATCATGGTGGTTGCAGACATCGACATTGAAGCCCACCTTGGCCCTAAGCCTCGGTAACATGCGCTCCACCCTCCCTCCCTTATAAGGCTCCTTACTGTTCGACCTATGGTCATCGGTCCCTCCTTCCCACCTTCCATCACCTGTATCCTCGTCTTAATCGTGTCCAGAGGCATTGTCACTAGCGCGGCCGCACCACCTGCCATTGCAGCGCTTAGCCCCTGCACTACCACCACTGTCCTGTACTCAGGCTTCACAGCACCGCCGCTGCTATTTCCATACTCTTGCTCTTCAAAGCCAAATCGTAGACGACAAAGATAGTACCCAATTCCACTCCAAATTAGCTTTTGGGACAGCGAATAGGAAGCCCACCAAACAGCATTTGAGGGGGCGTATGTCAATATAGACATGCCGAACCCTCTGTAAAGCCCGCGAATTCCGTCGCTTGCGACGATCTTCCGGAATGCGTCTATCCCACCGAGGTACTTACTAGTGAGTCGGTGATGGCCTTGGACCATCAGCCGCTGGCTGATGACATCGATGGGGGTCCATACAACCTGTGCTGCGACGGCGGCGCTCAGTCCGGCGACCGCGCTGGCCACAGCGGAGGCAGTGGTCTCGGAGACGCCTAACTGGATGGTGGCGGTGCCAACGGTGCTTTTGGTGACCTCCAGGGCGGCCATGTAGAGGGTGCGGGCGGGGACGGTGCCGGCGAGGGACGTGGCGAAGCCACGGTAAAAGCCAAGGAGGCCCTCCCTGCGGAGGATGGCGGCCGCGGCGGCGCAGGCGGAGGGTGGCGCGGGGTGACAGACCTGGAGGCGGGTTTTGAGGACGACCGCCGGGTAGAGAGCGGCGGAGACGGCGGAGAAGAGGGCAGCGCCGAGGACGAAGAAGCGCGACTTGTCCAGCATCTCCCAATCGATTTCAGCAGGCAGGTGGAGCTTCGCCACCTCCTCTCCCTCCGCCTCTGTCGCAGCCGCCGCCATCTCCGCGTCCTCCGGCGGCGGCGTCTCAAACTCTGGCCTCGAACCTATGTCTACAACCTCTCCTCCATCTCCACGACCAATACCAAGCAAAAATAATCTAACCCTAACCTTATTCAATCAAGCCTCAAAGGACGAGGGTTAGGGTTGCAAGAAGGGCACGAGCGGCTCTCCAGACAAGAAGTGACAGACTACGGCGGGCGTGGCGGCGGGGAGCACTGAAAGCATCTCCGCCGTCGTTCGCCACCAGATCTACAATTAGGGTTTGCGGGAACGAAGCGCGAGATTGGACGAGAGGGCAACTTTCCTATCTCCTCCGCTCTTCGCTTCTAGAGAGAGTGTAGTGCAGAGGGAAGGGGAACTGACCGGATCAGGGGGCAATTTTGGGTGCAGAAATCAACCAAGCATATACCTATATATATATTCCTTTCAAAACAGTTATTTTCAAATTTATCCCTACTGATTTTACTTATCATATTATATTCCTAAAATATAAATAATAGATTTAATTTAGTTAATTTATTATCTAATAAAAAATAAATACTACTAATACAACAATAAAATTAAAACTCTCAACTATTACGAGTTAGTGTCATTTAGCTCAGTAAAAAAAATTATATGTTTAATTAAGTTTAAAAAATTATTAAAATTTTATTTATTACAAGAATAAGTTATTGACATCCTGGTCAATTTGACGTAATCCGAACCCGTATATACCGGATTATCTGACGTGCCTCTAAAATAAAAATGTCAAGCTCCCAATGTGCCTTCTATACGAAGATCGAGATTCAGAAATGTTTCCTAACATGATCACTCAGGCACCCAAGTTAATAACTCGATATATATACGAGCGTGAACGAGAGTGATAAAAAAGATAACCTCCCCTTTTTATTATATTGAATATGAGCTTTTATATCTAGTCATAAAGGAATTAAATATTTTATAGAATATTCTATAAAGAGATAGCCTCTGACTATCTCCGATAATCTCTCATTGACCTTTTATCCACACGAGCGATAAAAGAGAATAACCCAAAACTACTTGCCTTAGACCCTTATCCACATAAATAGATAAGTAGAGGATGGCATATGTCTTCTCCTTCCATCCTGGACACCACATGACGATCACGTGTCGGAGGACAATTGACTAGCGATGTACTCTATATCATTCGTCCCCCCTAAGGTATACTTCGGGGCTCTCACAAGAGGGATCCGAAGTATGACATCTAGTATGTTTGGCACATCAAGCTTATGTCTCTTTGATTGGTTTTTCAATTTCGCACGTTAAGCGAATGCTAACATGGTTGAGGGGCATCGACGTCTTAAATTAATGACCCTCGTCCCTCGGTAAGGGATCACTTCTTGCTGACAGGCCCTCATTAGTAAACGATCAATCCCTACTGATGTGAACTTGACTCTCTTTCAAGTGTGGAGGGTTGCAGGCGCTATTAGTGGTGATCCATCGTTGACTTACCCCTTGTATTGTTGAGGGACACATCTTGGTTGGACAAGATAGAGTTTCCCAACCTCCACGTCTCTTCTCGACTAAGTCAAGTTTGTCGATTGTCACAACTTGGGCAGAGGACAAGATTGGGTTCTTCGACCTCCACACCTCAGTGATCACTATGGGCAAAGAGAGGGTCGAGTTTCCAAACCTTCATACCTCTAGCAAAGGTGAGGGTCAGGTTTCCTGACCATCGCATCTTGAGGGGAGGAGGGGATCGAGTTTTCCAACCTCCACGCCTCAAGCAGAGGAGGGGGGGTGGGTTTCTCGACCTCCCCACCTCAGGTGAAAGAGAGGGTTAGTTTTTTTTACCACCACAGCTTGAGCAAAGGAGAGGGTCGGATTTCCTCACCTCCATGAATCGAGATGACTACAGGCGATGAGAGGGGCATGTTTCCCAAACACTGTATCTTGGGCGGAGGAGGGGATCAGGTTATTCGACCTCTACACCTAAGATAAAGGAGAGGGTCGGGTTCCCCGAGTTAGGGAGGTTAGGGAACTCGACTCCCTGCTTTGCCTAAGGCATGAAAATCGAAAAAAACCCGACCCTCTCCTCCACTCGAGGTGCAACAATCGTGAAACCTGGCCCTCTCCTTGCATGTGGTCATCGTCAAGCCATGGAGGTCGCTAAACCTGATCCCGCCCGACTAAGATGCATTTTTTGATGATATGAGGAGCAGGTCAACGATGAATCATCACTAGTAGCACCCGCAACCCTCCAAACTCGAAGGAGGGGTAGGTTCAAATTAATAAAGATTGATCATCTACCGAGGAAAGTCTGTTAGTGAGGAGTGACCTCTTGTTGAGTGACAAGGGTCATCAATTCAAGACGAAGATGCTCTCGACCTTGTCGGTGATCACCTAATGCACAAAGTTGGAGAATCAATTTAAGATACATAAGCTTGATCTGTCGGATAAACTAGATGTTGTACTTCAGATCCCTCTCATGAGAGCCCCAAAACATGCATGAGTGTGGAGGGGACAAATGATACAAAGTAAATAATTAGCTAATTGTCATACTCGTAATCGCCACATGGTGTCCAAGATGAAAGGAGAAAACAAATGTCACCTTTCACTCCCATGCCCACGTGGACAAGGGTCCAAAGTAAGCAATTATGAAATATTCCCTTTTTATCGCTCATGTGGATAAGAGACCAAGGAGAGACTGTTGGAGGTAATTAGAGGCTGCCTCCCAATAGAATATTTCATTAAATATTTTGGTCGTATACGATCGTGTATAAAAACTCATCTTCAACACAATAAAAAATGAGATCATCTTTTTGATCATTTTATGAAACTAACTTGAGCGTCGGAAGAACTAGATTAGGAAACTCTCTCGATCTCAATCGTTATGTAAGTGGTATATCGGGAACTTAATGTTTTCACTCTAAATGCATCTCGGACAATCCTACGTATACGAGTTTGGACCATGTGAGGCTGACTAGAACATCAGCGACTCATTCCCATAACATCTTCTATCCTATTTTTATCAGTAATATTAATGATTTCATCCTTTTAATTATCACGTTCGAAAGATTTTCTAATCACATATCATCTTGACTAATTTTTTTTAATACATTATTTTTATTAAATCGATATATAGTTATTTACGAATAAAAATATTTTTTAATACACATCCATCTTAATATTCTTATAATATAAATTATATATATTATTTTTAAATCTATAAAAATAAAATATAATTATTAAAAATTATATTTTGATAAACTTTTTAATCGAAAGTAGTTGGGATAAACCATACTGATGTAGATAAAGTGCTATTCCAAATCGTGTAAGGATATATATATGAAAACAACCTGAACAAATAGGCAAAAAAGGAACGCACGGTTACCGGGTGAAAAGGGTCAGGTGTTGCGGCGTGTGTGAGGAAGAGGTGCGGGAAAAGGGAACGGTTTGATCCAGGTTTGGACGTGTAACTGCCAGGTGTAGGTCTGGCGTGTTACTTCATTCCATGGACTACATGATTACAACCGCTAAGAGGAGGTTACGTGCTGCGCTGCGAGACCCTGAGCCTGTGTCGATGCGTGTTGACCACGTAATCGTGTGGGTCCCGCGCTTACTTGGGGCGCAGTGACAGCATCCGACGGTTGTCATTTCGGACGCCGAATCAAGTGCCACATCACCCGCAACGTATCCACGACTGTGGGTAAGAAGGAAAAAGTAGTCGCTCCTGTGATCATCGGCGACCGCGTCGTCTTCGAAGGTGACCGCTGCATGCCATCCAAGTCAATATTCTCTTTCAGACATGATACGGATTCCGAGGGTGACTCCTCTGGCCATTAGTTGAAGCTATTGCTTGAGCGAGCTCAAGACGTCCAAGGGTTCAGCTGTAATATAATGTTCTTAGTTACTGATCCACCCATCAAAATACACTGACAGCCATCTCGAGCCAACTTTGCGCAAGTATACTCGCATACAATCCTCCTGCATATTTAATCACACAACTTCAAATATAGCAAGTTCTAATGACAACTAAGTTGCAAACTGGAGCAAAGAAACCCAACCGAAGCTTAAAAATGATGGGAAGAACAGCTGTATGTTTATCTGCTTGCTTTGTTATCGAAGATACTGTTCTTGTATCCTTGCACGGTTCTCCTCCCACCATAACCTCGCGTGCATCTCTCCGAACCTCTCCCGGCTGCAAAATTATGATGGCATTTAAATAGAAAATATCACATAAATGGAAAGTTGATTTTATGGGACACATACACTAATGTACAAATTTCGCCTAAAATAAGAAAGTAAATGCCCCAACAAATAAACAGGAAGAGATGATGAAGATGCAAGTTCTCATCTGGATGAAGTAAAAAGTCATTTCTTAACAGAATGTTTTAGGTTTAATTGAGACTGATGATCCAGGTAGCACAGAACCTCATCTAAAACGCCTAATTTCATGAGGTTCTTATATGAGTTAGGTAAACACTCATGTTAGAAATGCCAATCAAAATGTTTGCAGAACGAGCATCCAAAGATGAAGGTTAAAAGGAAAATATTCAGCTGAAGGCAATTAAAAGATAGGAGTGAGTCTCTGACCTGAATCGGACACGGCGAAGTTCCCTGATACCTCGAGGTAACTCGCGAATTGTGATGTAGACACCAGGTTCATCCTCTTCCACCCATTCCCTCTCTAAATCACTAGCATTGCTAACTGATGCCGAGAGCTCCCCATATCGATCCAACTCCTCAGCGGATGAGCTCGTCCTCCGCGAAGCATTCATGGACGATGTTTCTGTTTTTGACCCGCTGATGCTCGACAGCTTCGGGGTTGACGTGAGGCCACCAGAGTCATAGTAGTGGCATGCATGGCGTGTGTGGTGATGGCCATGGTATTTGTAACTTGAATGTTGTTCGAGAGAATCAGATGATGAGTAACCCATCCCAGCGTCACCGGTTAAGTAGAGGTTACGAGGCAGCCGCTCTTTGCTGAGTGGTGGTGTCACCGGGCTGTCCTTTGAGCTCTAGCAAATGGTTAAAGCAACGATGAACAAAGGCCTGATGGAAATAAGAACACAATAAGATGTGGAAAAATGATTCACATCGGGTAGTCTTCTTTCACCTCATCCTCAGATCTTTGTGGTGTCGGAAGAGGCACGGCGTGGCGATTGAATCTATGGACATTGTACAGCTCCACGACCTTGTCATAGTTTTCTGCCCACCACCTCTGGGCTTGCCACTTGCTAAACATCTCTCGGCTACCAAAGACAACAAGCATGGCATGTATATAACTAATGCAAGCAAAATTTAATCGTGAACCGGGAATTGATTAGAAAAGCTTTAGAAACTCGATCACGATCTAAAAATTGTCCAACAATATAATTCTGTATCATACATGACCATCTACAAGAACATAAATAATCAGCATTAAACAACCGTATCCTCCAACAAGAACAGGAAATGACCTGAATCTAGTGATAGCATGAATAAATTCTATGAAGTTCAAGTCAATACTTGAAGTTTGTATTATTTAGTTCAAGATGGACTTGTTGAATCTCGGATTTTGATGATGAAACTAATTGATTGTATTTAGATGTTTAACTGCATTTTGAGTGATGCAGGTCTACTCGATCAGGATTAGACAGTTAACGCAGGAGGAATTGACGTTGCGCCGGAGGAGATCACTTCAGGATATTGGACGGCAAAAGGCTTCGGACGTCGGGCATCGAGCCAAGGAGAGCGGAATTACGCCAAGGATATCGGGGTTGCGGAGGTCAACCACCGATTGGGCAACAAGCCGCAAGAGAGGACGATACGCTGAAGAATCGAACGAAGTGCCAACCAATGACGTACCGGGCAACAGAATGTCGATTCGCATTGTAATAATTGTCTAGATCGGAGTAGAGTTTTAGTTTGTGTGTGCAGGAATAACTATGATAACGATGAAGACATAAAGCGAAACAAAGTGCTGGAGTCAAGCGCGAAGGATTCATTGGGAGTTCGAGAGTTCGACGGGAGTCCGAAGGTTCGTCGGGAATGCTGCCGGAACTAACCGAGAATGAGTAGGGAGCTTGCCGAAGGGTTTTTCGGAAACTCGCCGGAAGGTTCGTTGGAAGTTCGCGGAGCTCACCAAGAAAGATCGAAGCTTACCGAAGAAGCTCGTTGGAACTCGCCAAGATCAAATCGTGAAGTCTAGGAGCTTGCCGAGAGTCCGCAGAATGGTTTCCGAGAGTTTATCAGAAGACCGTCGGAAGTTCGCCGAAAGCTCGCCGGAAGAAGTCTTGACTTACAGACTTTGTAATAGCTTAGAAAATGTCTTTAAATTCATAGTTAGCATGTTAATTAGGGTTAGGATTAGGTGTTAATCCTATAACCCAAGTAGGGGCCAATTGGGCCCAAGTTCGGACTAGTTTGGGGCAAGATTGAAGCCCAACTAGTGGGCTGAAAACACTGTAGGTGGTGGCACCGCCCAGTGTCTGAGAGCTGGGCGGTAGCACCGCCTAAGCTGGGCGGTGGCACCGCCCAGTGCCCGAGAGCTAGGCGATAGCACTGCTTGGGCTGGGCGGTGGCACCGCCAGTGCAACGGTCGACAGGCGGTGGCACCGCCAGCCTCGGGAACTCAAGGGAATTCAAATTTTGGAGATCAAATTTGAATCCTCTTGGGGTCTATAAATACCCCCCAATTCTCAGCAGAGAAAACAACCTTTGAGAAGCAAGAGAGTGAGCCAAAAGTCTTAGCAAAGTCTTTAGCAAGTTTTTGTCTTCAATTGCTTTGAGTGTTCACCTCCTTCTTTCTATTCAAAAATTTGTAAGAGTGTGAACCACTTGTAAAAGGTTGTAAGAGGGGTATTAGTCCTTCCCTTACAAGAGATTTGCTAGTGGAAGTTGGGAGCCTCCTCGAAGAAGGCTTCGCAAGTGGATGTAGGTCATTTTGACCGAACCACTTTAAAACTACTGTGTTATCTGGTTTGCATCCTAATCTTGTCATTAACATACTACAAATTTCTTTACTTAGTCATTACGCTTCCATACGTCTCTAAGTTTTCAAGCTTCCAAATCGGTTCTCATTGATATTGTTTGTTATCGTGCGAAAGATTTTTCCAAAACCAAAGTTTTAATCCGCTGCACTAATTCACCCCCCCCTCTTAGTGCCGCTCCGATCCTAACAGGACTAGCCTTCATGCCAAATATCTGTACCCATTCCATGATGACTTCCATTAAGAAAAATACTTCTAAATCATATCAGATTCCAGCTATGGGGTCTGTGAAGTGCAGAGAAGAAATCATATTATTTTGCAAAAATGGAAGTCATTGACCAAGATATCATATGCATTGGGTTTCTTTTTTGCTCTGCTTCAAAAAATACATGGAGAAAAAGCAACACAACTGCTAAGAAACTTGCCATTGCAGAATTTGTAGGATTTTCATGCTTTCCTATTGGCCAAAATGATATCATGGCATCCAACCGCATCTAACTTTTCAGCATTCAGACAAATCAGATGGTCAAACATTAATATGTTCTTCTGTAAACTATGTAATCGTTTCAAGCAGGTCATATGCATGGATCCAAATCCAGTGCCGACATAAAACTCAAAACCTTCCCTAACCTAATCCGCTAGAGTTCATTTAAGCAGACATAATGATCAACAGGGTGGAAGCATGATGAAGGCATCCGAGACCCACAGGTGGGCGTGCGTGTCTGCAGTTTCGAGTGACAGATAGAGAGACGGAGTCCCCAGCTCATTAAGAGAATTCAATGGCTGTCACGGTCTACAGAGTTCATTCTATAACAGCTACATTTGCACAAAGCTCAAACACAGTGGGCCATCAACCCCAACGAAAGCGAAGCAAGGGACTGCTTGCTTGTTCTAAAGCCTTTTCTCACACCCCGGAGGAAGGAGAAGCGGCCTTTCACCGTCATTCTAGATTTCGAACCGCCACTAATTTTTGAGACAAAACGAACTAAAGAACAAATTTGGAACCGGGAAATGAAACATGCACAACATCGGGCGATCCGCCAATGTATACGAAGCGGCACAAAAATCCATCACCGTATTGGCTATTCAGAATTCCAAAAGATCAACAGATGCCGGTCTTCTACTGCACGAATCTCGAGATACAAAAAGTTTAGGAACCACAAAAATAAAGCTGCGATGCCTCTGTAAAAGTATGTAACTGATGAAAATACTCGCTGTTGTTCCATCACGATTTACGGCGTAAAATTTCGGAAAATTTTGACGGAAGTAAGTAAATATTAAAGCAAAAATAATTTCTCATAAACAGCATAACGTAAATTAATCTTGAAAAAACAGATTTAAAGCTGAATTAGTTGATTGAGCAAAAGGTTTGTTTGGTGCCACTGTATCAATGATGAACAAGAATGAGATGAGAACGGAAACGGAGTACCTGAACCGGATCCTCTTCAGGTCGTTGCCGCCGTGGGGAAGCGAGAGGAAGGTGATCAGAATCCCGGGCTCCACCTGGGCCACCCACTCCTTGGGCTCCTCCTCTTCGCCGTCCTCCGGGAACGTCGACGCCACCGCCGACGAGGCCTCCGTCCAGCCGCTCACTGACGGAGTCCTCTCGCCGCTGGAGATCTCCTTCAGCTCCCGCCTCATCATCGGGGACGTCGCAGTCCTCGGAGTCCACGCAGCGCTGCCGATGGTCCTCCAGTCCGATCCCGACGCCGCCTCCGAGCAAGCGTAGTCCCCGTGGAGGTGGCGCAGCCCGTCCTCCGGCGCCCCCCCACACGGCTTGCAGTGCCGATACGCCCCCGTCGCCTTTAACGCCATCTCCTTAATCTGATCCGAAGAAGGAAAACTTGAGATCAGGCCAAATAACCGAGAGGAAGCCTAAAACGGAACGAAACCACATCAAGCGATCGGCCACCTGGGCAGTGAGGTCTTTAATGCCCCGACCTGCGCTGGGCGTCGCGGCGCCAATGGTGACGTCGTCGCCCTCGCGGCCGTGGCCGCCGCCGAGCTGCTTCGAGCAGGCGATGCACGTCAGCATCTGGGCGACACAGAGGGATCCGCCAGGATAGAAAGGACGGAAGCGGTGTCAGTGGGAGGAGGGTCGTGGGGGACTTTTGAAGGCGCGGCGAGTTCGTCAATGGCGGCTTAGCGTGTAAACGGTAAGCTTAAGGTTCGAGATTGCAGAAGCGTACCGAGCGAAGGGGAAGAAGGAGATGCTATTTATTTTTATTAATAGAGGAAAAATAAGTAATTAATTTGACGCAAAAAAGCTTGGTTGGTTACAGGCTCTGTTATGGTAGGGCCCGGTATCCGCAGAGACGAGGGAGCTAAGGGAGGGGGGAGACAGCAGGTCACGTGCCGGGAGAGTGTTGCTGCTTCGGAGCTGCCGAAGGAAATTATTATTATTATTATTATTATTATTATTATTATTATTATTATTATTTCCATTAATCATAAAGGCAAACAGCGGACTATTAAGAAAGTCTAACATTTAATAGAAAAAGAAAAGCAAGTACTGCATATGATGTCTCATTTAAATTGATTGAGAAATCAGGAAGTTCATTTTGTGGTTCCTAATTTATTTATTTATTTTTTGCTATTTAGTTGTCGATTGTTGTCGGTTCATCTAAATCTTAGGCCAGCAGATGAAATAAATTCTTTTTATTTTTATTTTGAGTGCATTAATGTTACAAATTGATTGTTAAACTTTTTTTTTTTTTTGCATGAAAATGACATAGAAAATAATGAATGAAATATAGGAAGTGCAATAATATAATATATATGTGCTAATTTTATTTGAATCCAACCCCGAGTAATGGGAATCATATGTGATTTTATACTCGAATTTAGTTTGAGTACATGTCTTAGGTATTTATGAAATTTAAATTTATTATGATTGCAATTTAATAATAGAATAATAATGAGTAGGATATTTATGAAGAACTGTTAATACAATTCAACTAAATGAATAGGTATTAAGTAATATTTAAACTTCATTTAAAGCCTAAAATCCTTTGAGAAAGATGAACAAAGGATATGGCATATAGATAATAGGAGGGTATGACATGTAAACAACTTAATTATCTATTATATCTCACCTTAAAAGATGATTAAGGAGTATGACATATACACAATTTGATGTTATGTCACATCTTATTAGATATTTATTAGTTCAACAAATCTATATTAGTATTGACTCAACAATTGATATACCTAATTATTTGACGACATGCTTTCCTCATCTCATTCACATGAATCTTTCATATGTAAATATAATAATTGAATAATAATCGATTATAATCTTTTTTATGGATTAGCTCTCGACTTAATTCTAGTGGTTATTAGGGCTCTTCATAAAAGGTCTCATATATATTTTTAAGACTCAAATAATTTGAAATACACAACATATCTCCAATATATCTTTATCGCCCTTTATTTAATTTTGTAGGAGATCCTATCGAACCATCACATTTTCGGATCCAAAACATACGAAAAACCTAGTTATTAGATTTTGATTTGATTCGAACCCTTCGCATGTCAGATAATAAAAAATCATATTAATAGAAGGAAAAAAGTGTAGAGAAAGTATCAGAATGCTTATCATTTAGGTGTATATATACATGACTTCACATGCACTCTAGGGATCGAATTAATCGTTTGCTGAAGACAAACACTTACTCATCATTTAGGTGTATATATACATGGCTGGTTTCACGTACCAAACACTTATTCATCATCAATTCTTCGTGTGCGGACCATTCACATATACATATGGTAAACGTAACAACGAGAAAGTGAGAGAGATACTCTAATGGCACGTGAAAATAGACCTTCATTTTGGTCGGCCGGCACATGACGTGCTGGAAATGTGGCGTGGTAATCATTGGATGAGATAAACTAGTTTGCTGCGCATCAATCCCTCCCAGCTTTGCATTTCCTTTCCTATGAGACAAAGGCTTGTTGTGCCTTAAGGCTGGCTATATATGTTATTGGGCATTACTACGTACTTCGAGTGCAACCCACTCAGCTAGCTGGATGTGGCAGTTCCATAACCCCACTGCACGACCACTTATATGTCATCATACATTTATTTATCATGTCGACAACGATAGTATCCAAGTGTTGTATCCAAAATCGATCGTGCAGTAAGATGTCAACACCTCACATTCTGTAGGTGATTTATTCTGGACATTTTGCTGCTCAACAAGGGCATAGGAACCATCATGATGCCAACATCATCCTTGGTGTTTAGTTTTGTCCATCCACTAAGGTGGTCTGTCCCACCTGACCCATATATATAGTTGCTTATTCTATTTCCTTTAGGTTGGGTTGTGGATTTAGCATACAGCTAGAGAAAGATGGTGCTTGGGACCAAAGTTCAAGTAGTAGAGAGGAGATTTCCTTTAAACAAGATAGAATTGTTGGTTTGTAATGGTCGCTTGAAATAGTTTCTCAAAGCCCATATTAATGGTTTTCAAGGAGCCAATCTCCTATGGCCCAATATGCCTTCTATTGGACAGAGTTTGGGAGATTTTGGATCCAACAATCTCATATTTTGATTCCAAAAGAAGATGTGATCAATGGTTTCATGAGAACTGTTGTTACAAAGAGGACAAGGCTGCTGTAGTCTTAAGTTGAGTCTGCCCAGACATACCAATAGGAATTTTCAAGGTTACAGATCTACTGCTCAAGGAAAAGATAAGCTGCCTTAGCAATAGCATTACCCATTTGATGTGTCTTCCAAACTTAAATCTATTATCACAACTAGAATGAACAATTTTTATGGTTCTAATGTACCAAAGTAAAGTCTATCCGAATACTACCTGTAGCAAATATGAATACTCTTTGGAATGAAAGATAGGTTTAAATTTCAGAAAATCGTTTTCAATAAATAGAGTAGTTTTAGAGTCCCAAATAGGAGAGATGCTATTTACCGTTCTTAATTATTTATGGTTAGAGAAATATTATTCGGAAAATTATTTTCTGTTAATATGGATATTAACATAATTAATTTTATTGTTTCTTATTGCATCTTTATCCTTATCATTGAGGCACAATTTGCTTTCTTTCTTTGCGTTAGATGGTCGTGTGCTTCTTCTCCTCACTGCTTCTCGCCACCTCCTCCGGGAATGTCGTGTGGTTCAGGTCATCTAGAGAGAGAGAGAGAGAGCGAGAGAGAGAAAGCTTCTTTACTTGTTGGCACTGACACGATCTCCCTTGTGTTCCTATCCGATCCTCTCAACGTGTATGCCACGAAATCCCCAGAGAAAAATCCTGTGGAGACTTGCAATGTGTCACTACGTAGCTGCGATCTTTTTGATTGATCCTCTCAGCTCTCTTTTTCTTCTTCTTCTTCTTCTTCTTCTTCTTCTAGCTTTTTCTCTTTTGTTTTGCTTTTGTTCTTCTCTTCCTTTCTTACTTGCCGAATCCTTCCTTCACTTCTTAAGACCTACTTTTTCTGAAAGATAGCAACAAAGCTCCTTAGACCAATAGTATACCGGTTGTTGATCGAGGAATACCAATCCGTCCGCACTGGCATCTTGATCCAGCAAAAGCTGATCTTGAACTCTGCAAACTAAACACCTTCGAT
Organism: Musa acuminata AAA Group; assembly: GCF_036884655.1. Taxonomy (NCBI): domain Eukaryota; kingdom Viridiplantae; phylum Streptophyta; class Magnoliopsida; order Zingiberales; family Musaceae; genus Musa; species Musa acuminata. The sequence goes on along the minus strand of NC_088334.1, from coordinate 44,271,467 downwards.
TCAGTCTCGAGCATCATACCAGACTTAATTGACAGCCTCGTCCAATCTTCCACTCGGACGAAACTTCTGTCGCTTCTGCAGCATTATTAGACTTCCAAGCTCGCAACTTTTGACGTCCTTTAAGAAAGCCTCTCCACAAAAAATATATATATATATATATCCTGTGCGACAGCCTTTCTGAAGGAGTTTGAGTCCACCGTGCATCCCTCTTCCCGAGCTCCTTATCGAGAGCACATTCTCTCAAGCTCAGTGGTGCCTTGGAAGAGGAAGAAGGATGGTGACCTTTGGCCATACCTCACTGCTTCTTTGATGTGTGTGTGTGTATATTTCAAGTTTCATTTCGTATCTCTAGATGGACAACATACTTGATTAGTAAATCTACTAAACAATAATAAATATAAGCTTAAATTTAGGTAGCACAATTAGTCATCTAGTTCTAATTTCTTACAATGATTGATTGATGACACATCGAGCTCACTTAGTTGACACATCACGCTCATATGGCTGACATGCCAACTAAATCCTTTCTCATGAGGTTGCTAACACAACACTTCTAGAAATGTTAGGTCTAAAACTATGAGGCAACACGTTCGATCAAGACAACAACTAACGACACTGATCTCACAGCTCATCGATGGTGTATGTTTATAGGCTCAACAATCACCCTAATGCGCTATAAAAAGAAAACTTAGGTGTATGTTATAAGGGGAGAACTCCTTACTCTTTATTGATTCCTCCGAATCCTTTACTAACTTAAGAATCGAATAAATTTTATATGATATTCTCAATTATCGACACGTTTACCTACGACGAATGCAGAGGTGAATTTTGGTTAGATTTAAACTAGAATTTGGATTTGGTATGATGTGAGATTCTAATACCTTAATTTTAAATACCGAAAAACTTATAATTTGTTACCCTTGAAAAATAATAATTTAAGCCATAATTTTTGTGAATTTCCTTGTAAGGGACTTTAGGATATAAAAAAAATCTGAATATTTCATTTATATGAATTTTGTTATTATTCTAAAATATTCTGTAAATAGCAAATGGTGAAAATGACACTAAGATGGCACTTTCATAAATATATTATTGCACAAAAATCAATTGATTGGAGCTGATTAGGTCAAAAGTTGGAATGACCGTTCAAATTAGATTGAGTTGATTTTCTCCTTATTTATCGATATTTATTTTATATTATTCATCAAAATTTCAGCAATTCCCAGAGACAGCACAGAATCAAAGGTTTTTTTGCCCCTATTTTGTTCTCTTTTGAATAAATAATACATGGAAAAAATGCCAATCGCTATTTCATATATTTAATGAAGATCCACTATACTGAATTATTTACATAAGAACAGCCCACATCTTTATAAGGAATCCCTATTTGGGTTCCTTTGGATTTGATTGAAAGATGCGTAGTGTGACGTGGATCAGATGGACACGCTGTTGGGAACCCCGCGGCACGTGATCCCGGGTCCCGAACTCGGCGCCATCAACTCGTACGGCAAGACGCCGGCGCCGCACCGGTTCCGCCTCGCCGGATCGGCGTTCCGCCTTGCGATCTCCGTCTCGGCCCGCCTCACCTCCGCCGCGAACTCGTGGAACGCTTCCACCATCTCGCCGTCCCCCGTCCACGTGTACGGGTCCGGTCGCTCCCCCAGGTACTCCTCGTCCACCGAGTGCGTAGACAGCGTGTCGATCACCGTCATGAACGTCGTCGCCTGAGTCAGGCTCGGAAGCGCCGACAGGAAGAACTTGACTGGGTCGGCCCGGAAGTGCTCGTACTCCGGGTCGCCCTCCATCGGGACGAGCCGCCGCATCATCGGCGGGCGGTTCGGGATGTAACCCCCGAGCGGGTACTGGCCGAAGTTGAGAGAGGCGTGCTGGGCGGAGCTGAGCCAGATGAGGGTGGTGAGGACGGAGCTCAGCTCGGCGGGGCTCGACAGGCGCGGCCACCACGGTGCGTGGCGCTTGTCGGCGTGGCCGACGTTGACGGCCTCAGAGTACCAGCTCTGGAGCTCCGAGTCGGATTGCACGGCCTCGTCGTCCGAATAGTAGGCGGCGACATAGGTTTCCACCCACGACTGGATCGCGGACCACAGCAGGAGGCCGTCGGTCGCGTACGGGTAGTCCTCGATGACGAGCCTCAGGCCGTGTGGCTGCGTCTTGTCCTCCACCGCCATGCCTCTGTCAACGATCGAGTGAGAAGAACCCCGTTAGCTAAATACGATCGTCCATAAATGTGGAGACGGCATGACACTTGCCTTCTGATGAGATCAGCGGGGAGTGCTTCCTGATCGAAGCGCCAGTGATCGCGATACGCCGCCGCACTAATCTCCATGCAGACCGGACCAGGTGTGAAGCCGGACTCGATCACTCCGCCGCCATTGATGAGGATTTGGCGAGCCAGGGCGTTGACCTCTAACGTGTATCGCATGTGGGGCTTCAGCAGCTTGAAGATGGGATGCATCGCACTTAGTTGTCGATGAGCCGCCAGTGTAAAGGGCTCTACGGAGGCATGAGTTCTCAACCTGCAATTTAGTGTCACCGTCCTTGAGGATACTCGTCCGCGGGATCGACTACGCTGAGATATAATCCACCGTGAACCTACCAATGATTCACAAGTTGGTGAACGCCGGCGTCGTTGGAGCAGACATGCGCCTTGGCGAGCTGCCAAAGCCAGTTGCCCGTGGCATCAGTCGGCGGCGTGAGGACGCGCTTCGTCCGAGCATCCCCAGGTCTCACCGGCGGTAGACTCAGCTCGATAGCAATCGGCTTAAGAGTTCCCAACTCGGTGAGGAAGAAGACGGTGCGCGTGCCGTATGCTTTTCGCCCATCTTGCGCATTGATCCGATCAATAAAGGGGAGGTAGACATCATGGAAGTCCAGTATAAAAAGCTTCTTCTCCTCCAATGCCTGTCACGGTCGAAGATAAAAAGGAAGATTCAACATAATTGTGACAGCAACAACGATTCATCCAAGCTTAAACGAACAAGAGCTACCTGTTGAACGGACATGCCATTGAGATGGCTAGTGATATGCTCTTCCGTGATGGCGGATTCAGGTGGACCATACACGGAAGGGTCAAGCCTACTGACAGGAGGAAACACCTACATGAAGTACAACACGTTTAGAATGATAAGTCGAGAGGAGAATTCATTTGGACATCGTATCCACATAGATCACGTGGGGGGCTGTGTTCCCTCCCACTAATTACACGGAGTACTCCACGCCTTTATCCGGCTGCCGGAGTACCTTTATCCCCATTAGACTGTAGAATACAAATGGCTTGCAACTTTGGGAAGGAGACGTAAAGGACGAGTACCTGAAGCCTTTCTATGTTGACAGGGTTGATCCCCGCTAAAGTTTGACGGGCGAACTCATCATCGCGCAGCCATGCGAACTTGTCCTCTGTGGGGTGCGTGACAAAGAAAGAAGCAGGGGGTCAAAAAGGCATCATGCACTACGGATGGAGGGGAAAAAACAGCGATTGTACTGTTGTTGTCGTTCCGATCTTGGCTACCACAAATCTAACACTACGCCTAAGTTCAGACCAGACAGTAATAATTACTCCAAATCTGCTACTCCACTGACAGCTTACTTGTGATTATGTCTGGCGTATCATATCGGAGTAATCCCTCGCTTGATTCTTCGATCTTGGTCACAAATGGGATCTTGTGGAAGAGTTGATCTTGTAAGCTTCGCTTCAAGCGTAGGCCTTCTTTGAAGAGGTTGTCCAACTCATGGAAGGCCTTGAAGTCGTGGCTCTGCGGGGAGAGGAAAGCGACCAGCAAAGGCACGAGGTTGTGGAGCACCGCCTTTAGAGCCCCTGCTTTTAGCATCTCCTGCTTGCCCTCCTCGAATCGCTCGTCGCGAGGCACGTACATGGGTAGGGGATCTTCTACCCTACTCTCCGCATGTGAATCTGCAGAAGGAAACACAGAAAACTTTCAATTTTCTCTCTCCACCCGATCCAAGCACCGCAAAGAAGGTAGTTCTACCGAGGTTCATTGATTTAGATCTATGACCTAGAAGACACGACAAAGGATTGTGTCAGATGGTCCCTGTTCACTCAGAGCAGTACGATGAAAATGCTTCTGTCGTTTACCTGTGGCTGTTGGGGCTCTCCCTGTCCTCAGCCTCCTCGGGAAAGGCATCTTCTCTCCTCCGAGGGTCGGCCGGGCAAATTCAATCCCTTTGTCCGGGTTGCCCAAGTCGTTGTACGTGTCGTAATCGTAGATTCTGTCGGTCAGCTTCCTCTCGCCATTGCCATCGCCCTTCAGCGCCTTCAGCTCCTGCTGCCTCAGCTCCCTCAGTCCGGCGGGCGTCTGCGACGGCAGATACGGCTACACCAACCAAACATGGAAGGGGCCGTCAGCATACCACGCTTTTGGTGACGGTTCATCGACGTCTCGGAGTGAAAAGATATGGGTAGGAGAGGACCTTGTTGCCGAAGAAAACCCTGTTGTTGGGGTGAACGCTGGTGGGCTGGACCCAAGAATTGCAAGCGAAGTGGACGGGGCCGCAGGCGAAGCCCTCCACCACGATGCTCTCCAGGAAGAACTCACTCTGATGTCGGTTGAGCACCGTGATAGCTCCCGGCTCGCCGAAGCTGGAGTCCACCTTGAACTCCGCCGTGTAGACGACCCTTTCCGCCTTCGTGTTCTTCTTTTCGAACCAGCCCCGTAGCGCCGCCCGGTTGCTCGTCTTGGGCTTCCGCGTTTCTGTCGGTACCAAAGGCTGGCCATTAGAATAGTCGACAAAAACCAATCAATTTCTACCTGTCAACAGCAGGGGACAGGGAAGGATAGGCCTACTGGGATCGATCTCGGTGCTGACGAGCTCCATCACAACATTTTTCCCCATCTTGTCCAAGAAAGCATCCACCTGGTTCGCGATGCTCTCCTTGAGATCCTCCTGCTTCCTCCTCCTCACCGTCACAGCCGCCTGGACCTTAAACGACACCGGCTTCTCTTCCACCTCTGTCCTCACGCACCTCTCTGTCAGCACCACCGCGGCCACCGGAGACCTCACCACTCTCCTGGCTAGACCAATCCTCTGCCTCGACGGGAACGAAGCATGGGAGAAGAGGAGGTCACTCGGTCGGTCACCCGGGAACAACGACGAGCTAGATGAACGAAGCAGAGGAGTCGTCGTCCGGAGCAGAGACGAGCCCAGCATCTCCATGGAAGCGACCGAGTGCGTCTTTGTCTGTCTCCAAACTCGAGCTTGGTTACGAAAACAAAGGGAATTTGGAGAAGCAGAGGAGGGCTGGGGGTCTTCTATCCTTCCTTTTGGGGGGAGAAGAGGGATGAGTCGTTGCTTCTTATAGGACGAGAGAAGGGGGGGAGGGGGGTGTGGTAAAACAGGGGCTTGAAATCCTTGCGCTTTTTGGGCGCCGGCCACACGTTTTTCCCGGTTGCCATAAAGAAGGCGAGATGGGCTGCTTCGCGGCAATGATGGACGTTGTAATCGGTTAAAAGACCGCCGATGCCCTCACTGCGAACTAAATACCAATTCGGTCCCTCTACGATTAATACATGAACGACATATAAAATGTGGCTTTTTTGTCAATTCAAAGAATATTTTACGACTGATACTAAGAAAGAATTATCCCTTTGGCAACTGTCTACGGAGGAATTGACCGAGACATTGATCATCCACCATTGGTCGCCTCTGTTTGATGTCGTGCCATTATGGGGGAAAGAGGAGGGTAGAATGGGCATGGAAGTTTGAGGTCGTTGATTAGCCGCCTGTTTAACGTGCAAATGCTTTGCTCTCGAAGCCATTCGTTCATTTGGACGGAGATCCGCGTTGACCGGAATAAGAGCACAGCCCAATCCGACGCCAATGGGAAAATGAATATTTATATCATTTTCTACCATTTATGCAAAGGTGATTTATTTAATAATAAATAATATATAAATATTTATCAATATTAATTTTGATCGGATCCCGTCCATTTTTTCAAAAGGGAATCATCTTAGAATCCAAACACGTACATACTTCCAACTCGTTTGGAACTTATTGCAGGAGAATGTCAAGCAAAGGTCCCTCCAATATTAAGTTGATAAATTATTAAAGCAAAAAATAAAATATCCCAACAATGATGAATGAATTCCATATAATTTGCACATTACTTGCAAGAAATGGATCAACTTATTATTTGGTTGCATACATCATGTCTCTTTCAACCATCCCCACTAATGGCCACGCCACTATCCTCTTATTATTGTACTCCTTCCACTGTCACTATCTATCTATATATATATATATATATATATATATATATATATATATATATATATATATATAGGTAGGTAAAATGTGAATAGATAGAGAGAGAGAGAGAGAGAGATGTTGATGTGAATAGATATCCTTAGGTAGGTAAAATGATAATGGAGTTGAGGTCATTTCAGAGGAAACTTTCCATTCTTCCATAGCTGGCTGTTGAATCTTCTTCCATGGGAGGCCATGGAAGACAAAGTCCGATTCTCCTGATATTAAAATATAGTTTGTTCCTATAAAGCTTTAGTTGATTCAAAGACCAATAATATACATCAAGTGTGATAAAAATTCAACTAGAACATTTAAACTTATAGATTTTGGATCAAATTCCAATGGGACTTTTCCAATCCATAACAATGTGATACTATTCTCTTAGTCCATCATTCTTCATCTTTCACAAATCAATCAATATTTTTAACGATAATTTCATGTTAATTGTTCATATATATATATATATATATATATATATATATATATATATATATATATATATATATATATATTATCAGCATTATTGTTAATCACCACATGAACATGCACACGTAGCCAATTCTTTCAGAGCAATATAATTTTTTTTATGATGATTTCAATAGAACAAGTTGCTTCATGGTTGTTTTCATCTATAGATGATTAATTGTTCTTTAACATCAAGCGAGAAACATAAAGCATTTTCAACGAATCCATCTATGACAGCATAAACTTGGCTATATATACATTGGATTAACATAACTTGAGTCTTGCTAGAGAAAAAGTCAAAACCAAAGACTGGAGAACAATTACAATGACATCACGGCATTGTCTACGATAAACAAACGAGAGCTTAGCATGGCTCATGTCAAATAGGAACGAAGACTTTTCCTCCAAAACGCGATATAAACAAAGACTTTTCTTTCTATTTTATGTTGCCTGTGGATTCAAACGAAATAGTTTAATTTCCTTGTACGGTGCACATAAATAAATAATTATTCTAGTTGACATTATGGTTGTCAAGATCTCCCAACGATCGTCATGCAATGGTCAACTATCATCATAAATAGATTTGACCTGGTCCTGGGCTTCATATGATCCACATCAGTTAGTCTTGCATGCTGAAAACCTACACACATCAAGCTTGGATAACCACAATCCTGCATATCTAATAACAGGTGAAACATCGCCATCGAGCTTAGCTAGTTGTTTCAAAAGTATCGGGGGGAGAGATGACACCGAGGTTAGAGAAAGCTGATGTGAGATCAATATAGTTATTGATGATATGAGATCAGTTATAAGTACTTTGAGTTCAAATATTAATTTTTGAGATTTTTTTCGTTTATACAAATTATTTTTTATATTAGGATTCCCTATCATGGAAGAAATATTTCTTCGCTGTTCCACCCATATTAATAGTGTTTCCAGATCGTTTTTGCATGATTAATGTTCTACAACTCAGGTTACATCAGTGCACACTTTGACTAAGTATCATCCACGAGTAAACGAGAAGAGCTACAAATACATCAAGTCAACAGTCTTGCAGTTGAGATAGTAAGGCACGCACTTGAATTCGCAGTATATATTGCTCATGGCTGTAATGGGGATGTACGTACGTGAGACATGATATGAAGCGGGCAATTAAGGGAACAGCATGAAGTTAGTCTTAAGTCTGCACGCTTCACGACCAACACAAGCTTGGAAGAACCTGATGGCTGGCTTTGTGGAACGAGTATTAGTCCATGTAGCAAAGGATGACGAGTTGCATGCTGTTCTCACTTGCTACATTGACCGGACCATTTCCTAAAGCGAATGTTGAAGCTTGCAACATTACCTAACCCTCTTTATCGCTTCTGCATGACTTTCCATAAAGTGAGCACGGGACGAAGGTTTCTTTCTACTCGTTCTAAGCTTTTGAACTTTGACTCTCCTTTAATCAGGTCGTGGCTGATTGAGTGTCTTAGCATGCAAGTGTTCGAGTCAAACAACATGCAGTCTCAAGCAAGAAACCACGAGTGTAGAAACGTTGGGTTGGGAGCCAAAGTTAGATTGCTAAGAGGGATGGAGAAGGCAATGAATGTGTGAGTGATGTGTTGGCCAATGGCTCAAGTCATTAAGTACTGCTGGCTTCCGTAGCCTCCGTCACATAATTGTTTTGATCTCACCGGTGCTTGTCATTTTTAATCTCTTTCAGTCAGGAAATTTTGGACGATGTCTCTTTGAAACTGAGTTGTTGGTGGAAAATGACATTTTGACTTGTGATAGAAATTCGACATTAGCTTTTGAAAAGTTCGTCGTTCTTCTTTCAAAATAAGGTAAATTTTATTTCGAAAAGTAAGTGAACAAAAAATAAAATACAAAAAATTTGAAGCTATCCTTTCATTTGCAAAATATGATACATTTTTCTTGGATTTATAATTTATTGTTTGGCAACAAATACTTACAGAGGTATTGGAATTTTTGTTAATCTTGTAATTTTTTAATAGACTATTACTATACCTAAAATTGAAAGCGAATTGAGAATTTATGATATGAAGATTCCAAGATTTACTCGGTCTCAACTTGGGAGGAAGAATAGGTAGTAATGACATTTTTAAACCATGAATTGTTTTGTGGAAAATGACGTTTAGAGTAGTCTTTTGCATATAAAGTTTTTATACCGATAGAAACTCAACATTAGCTTTTGAAAAGTTTGTTATTTCATAATATATTAAGCTTTCTTCTTCTTATTCTTCTTTTTTTTTAAAATAAGAAATAATTTATTTTCAAAAGTAAGTGAACACAAAATAAAATATAAAATATAAAAATTCTGAAGTTATCTTTTCATTTACAAAATATAACATTTTTTTTGTTTATAATTTATTCTTTGGCAACAAATTCTTATAGAGGTTAATGAAATTTTTGTTAATCTTGTAATTGCTTAGGAGATTATTACTATACCTAAAATTGAACGCGAATTGGGAATTCATAATATGAAGATTACTAGATTTACTTGGTCTCAAACTCAAGAGGAAGAACAAGTAATGACATTTTGAAACAATGAAATGTTTGTGAAAAATGACATTTTGACAAGTATTTTGTATAGAAAGTTTTTACTAAAACTCAACATTAGCTTTTGAAAAGTTTGTCATTTCATCTTATGTTAAGCCTTCTTCTTTATTTTCTTCTTCTTCTTCTATTAAAATAAGAAAAAAATTATTTCTAAAAGAAAGTGAACATAAAATAAAATAAAATACAAAAAATAAAAATTATGAAGTTGTCTTTTCAATTGCAAAATATGACATTTTTTTTTGGGTTTATAGTTTATTCTTTGACAACAAATTTTTTTAGAGGTTATCGGAATTTTTGTTAATCTTATAATTGCTTAGAAGACTATTACTACACCTAAAATTGAAAGCGAATTGGGAATTCATAATATGAAGATTACTAGATATATTTGGTCTCAAACTCTAGAGGAAGAACAAATAATAGTATTTTGAAACTGTAAATTGTTTGTAGAAAATGACAATTTGACAAGTCTTTTGCATAGAAAATTTTTAGTATCCATAGAAACTCAACATTAGCTTTTGAAAAGTTTGTCATTTCATCATATGTTAAGCCTTCTTCTTCCTTTTCTTCTTCTTCTATGAAAATAAGAAAAAAATTATTTCCAAAATTAAGTGAACACAAAATAAAATGAAAATAAAAATAAAAATTATGAAGCTATCTTTTCATTTGTAAACAATGACACATTTTTCTTGGGTTTATAATTTATTCTTGGGCAACAAATTCTTGTAGAGGTTATTAGAATTTTTGTTAACCTTGTAATTGCTAAGGAGACTATTACTACACCTAAAATTGAATGCAAATTGGAAATTCATGATATGAAGATTACTAGATCAACTTGGTCTCAAACTCGGGAGGAAGAACAAGTAATGACATTTTGAAACTATGAATTGTTTGTGGAAAATAGCATTTTGACAAGCCTTTCGCGTAGAAAGTTTTAAGTACCGATAAAAACTCGAACATTAGCTTTTGAAAAGCTCATCATTTCATTATATGTTAAGCCTTCTTCTTCCTTTTCTTCTTCTTCTTCTATGAAAATAAGAAAAAAATTATTTCTAAGTGAACACAATATAAAATGAAAAAAATAAAAATTATGAAGCTATCTTTTCATTTGCAAAATAAGACACATTTTTCTTGGGTTTATAATTTATTCTTTGGCAACAAATTCTTATAGAGGTTATTGGAATTTTTGTTAATCTTGTAATTGCTTAGGATAATATTTCTACACCTAAAATTGAATGCAAATTGGGAATTCATGATATGAAGATTCCAAGATAGACTTGGTCTCAAACTCAGAAGGAAGAACAAGTAGTGACATTTTGAAACTGCCAATTGTTTGTGGAAAATGATATTTTGACAAGTCTTTTACATAGAATATTTTTAGTATCGATAGAAACTCAACATTATCTTTTGAAAAGTTCATCATTTCATCATATGTTAAGCCTTCTTCTTCCTTTTCTTCTTATTCTATGAAAATAAGAAAAAATTTATTTCAAAGTGAACACAAAATAAAATGCAAAAAAATAAAAATGAGAAAGCTATCCTTTCATTTGCAAAATATGACACTTTTTTCTTGGGTTTGCAATTTATTCTTTGGCAACAAATTCTTATAGAGATTATTGAAATTTTTGTTAATCTTGTAATTGCTTAGGAGACTTTTACTACATCTAAAATTGGATACGAATTGGGAATTCATTATATGAAGATTACTAAATCTATTTGGTCTCAAACTCGGGAGGAAGAACTAGTAATGACATTTAGAAACTGTGAATTGTTTGTGGAAAATGACATTTTAACGAGTCTTTTGCATAGAAAGCTTTTAGTACCGATAGAAACTCAACATTAGCTTTTGAAAAGTCCGTCATTTCATTAGATGTTAAGCCTTCATCTTCCTTTTCTTCTTCTTCTATGAAAATAAGAAAAAAATTATTTCCAAAAATAAGTGAACATAAATTAAAATATAAAAAATAAAAATTATGAAGCTGTCTTTTCAATTGCAAAACATGACATATTTTTCTTGGATTTATAATTTATTCTTCGATAACAAATTTTTGTAGAGGTAATGGAATTTTTGTTAATATTGTAATTGCTTAAGAGACTATTACTACACCTAAAATTGAACGTGAATTGGGAATTCATAATATTAAGATCACTAGATATATTTGATCTCAAACTCTAGAGGAAGAACAAGTAATGGTATTTTGAAATTGTGAATTGTTTGTAGAAATAGCATTTTGACAAGTCTTTTGCATAGAAAATTTTTAGTATCGATAGAAACTCAACATTAGCTTTTGAAAAGTTCGTCATTTCATCAGATGTTAAGTCTTCTTCTTTCTTTTCTTCTTCTTCTATGAAAATAGGAAAAATTTTATTTCCAAAATTAATTGATCACAAAATAAAATGCAAAAAATAAAAATTATGAAGCTATCTTTTCATTTGCAAAATATGACATATTTTTCTTGGGTTTATAATTTATTCTTTGGCAACAAATTCTTGTAGTGATTATTAGATTTTTTGTTAATCTTGTAATTGCTAAGGAGACTATTACTACACCTAAAATTGAATGCAAATTGGGAATTCATGATATGAAGATTACTAGATCAACTTGGTCTCAAACTCGGGAGAAAGAACAAGTAATGGCATTTTGAAACTGTGAATTGTTTGTGGAAAATGGCATTTTGACAAGTCTTTTGCGTATAAAGTTTTATATACCGATAGAAACTCAATATTAACTTTTGAAAATTTTGTCATTTCATCATGTTAAGCCTTCTTCTTCCTTTTCTTCTTCTTCTTTTATGAAAATAAAAAAAATTTATTTCTAAGTGAACACAAAATAAAATAAAAAAATAAAAATTATGAAGCTATCTTTTCATTAGCAAAACATGACACATTTTTCTTGGGTTTATAATTTATTCTTTGGCAACAAATTCTTGTAGAGATTATTAGAATTTTTGTTAATCTTGTAATTTCTAAGGAGACTATTACTACACCTAAAATTGAATGCAAATTGGGAATTCATGAAATGAAAATTACTAAATCTACTTAGTCTCGGGAGAAAGAAAAAGTAATGATATTTTGAAACTGTCAATTGTTCGTGGAAAATGACATTTTGACAAGTGTTTTGCATCGAAAGTTTTTACTACCGATAGAAACACAACATTTGCTTTTGAAAAGTTCATCATTTCATTAGTTGTTAAGCTTTCATCTTCTATTTTTCTTCTTCTATGAAAATAATAAAAAAATTATTTCTAAGTGAACATAAAATAAAATGCAAAAAATAAAAATTATGAAGCTATCTTTTCATTTGGAAAATATGACACAATTTTCTTGGGTGTACAATTTATTCTTTGGCAACAAATTCTTATAGAGGTTATTGAATTTTTTTGTTAATCTTGTAATTGTTTAGGAGACTTTTACCACACCTAAAATTGAACGCAAATTCAGAATTCATGATATGAAGATTACTAAATTTATTTGGTCTCAAACTCGGGAGAAAGTACAAGTAATGACATTTTAAAAATGTGAATTGTTTATGGAAAATGGCATTTTAACCTTTTTTCTGCATAGAAAGTTTTTAGTACTGATAGAAACTCAACATTAGCTTTTGAAAAAATCATCATTTCATCATATGTTAAGCCTTCTTCTTCCTTTTCTTCTTCATCTATAAAAATAAGAAAACAAAATTTTCTGAGTGAACATAAAACAAAATACAAAAAATAAAAATTATGAAGCTATCTTTTCATTTGCAAAATATGACACATTGTTCTTGGGTTTATAATTTATTCTTTGGCAACAAATTTTTTTAGAAGTTATTGAAATTTTTATTAATCTTGTAATTGCATAGGAGACTATTACTATACCTAAAATTGAGTGCAAATTGGGAATTCATGATATGAAGATTACTAGATCTACTTGGTCTAAAGAACAAGTAATGACATTTTGAAATTATCGATTGTTAGTGAAAAATGATATTTTGACAAGTCTTTTGTATAGAAAGTTTTTACTATAAACTCAACACTAGCTTTTGAAAAGTTTGTCATTTTATCATATGTTAAGCCTTCTTCTTCCTTTTCTTCTTCTTCTATGAAAATAAGAAAAAAATTATTTCTAAAAGTAAGTGAACACAAAATAAAATGTAAAAAATAAAAATTATGAAGCTGTCTTTTCATTTGCAAAATATGACACATTTTTCTTGTGTTTACAATTTATTCTTTGGCAACAAATTCTTGTAAAGGTTATTGAAATTTTTGTTAATCTTGTAATTGATTGGGAGACTATTAATATACCTAAAATTAAATGTCAATTGGGAATTCATGATATGAAGATTACTTGATCTACTTGGTCTTAAACTCGGGAGGAAGAATAAGTAATTGTATTTTGAAATTGTGAATTATTTGTGAAAATTGACATTTTGATAAGTCTTTTCTATAGAAAATTTTTACTATCGCTCTTCTTCTTCTATAAAAATAAAAAAAAAATTATTTCCAAAAATAAATGAACACAAAATAAAATGCTCCTATCATCTGCTCCTCCTTCTTCTAGGTTTTTCATCTTACCATTGATTTCTATTGGACCCCTCCTCTCACCTGCTCCTCCCGTAGAGATTTCTCTATTCTTGTTGTTAAAAGTAAATAATTTCATACCTTAATTAAGTTAATGAAACCAGAGTTAATTGGAGTTGAAAAGCTATTCCTTTATGCAACGCATAAAAAGACGACTTTTGCCATGTTATTGGTGATAATAAACATTTAGCTTTTATTATGTCCTATCAACTCAAAATGTTAAATTCTTTACATCCTTTACTAAGAGGTTTTGGGGACCTATATGAGCATAAAATGGAGATTAAGTCTATTATTTATAAGGATTGAAAAGATGGGAACTTGGCTTAAGGAGTGAAATGACATGACTAAGGACAATGATATAATCTAAAGAGCCTTCATTGTTTATGACTGAAATGATTTGGCTTCTAATAAATAGAGGATAAATCCTTTCTCCATAGTATATAAAGTTAGGAAGTAAGTCACATTCTTTCTAGTTGAATGGAAAAAACCAGAGAATGGGTCGTATAAGCTATACATCTATGAAGCTTTACACGAGCAGTGGAAGATATATATTGACAGGAAACAAGTGGCCGAATGTGCTTTGAGAAAAGACATAAAAAGAGGGTAGAGATTGAATTTGACCCCAAGTTTGCTGATTAAATTTTTCTTAAAGGACTTCCAAGAATGTAATAAGGGAAAGTGACACATAGGTGATCAATTGACACATCACCCTGTGGACCTCATACCTACTCAGCCTTGAGTAGGATGCTCGTCAAGTGAGATCAATCGACACATCATCCTATTCAACGATTCCATGTATATTTTTACTGGCGAATAATGATAGATAATTTCATAGATTAATTCTCTACCTCAGTTTGATAGTGACTAATTCACTAAAAGAGATACATTGGATGCTAGGATTGATAAGCATTTTGGGATTCCAAAGCTTATATTCCAATGAGATAAGGAATCCTAATAAAAAAAATAGTTCTCGTGAATAAAGAAAACCCGATCATTAGTTTGGTTTTTTTATAAATACCTCCTGAATTTTGATGGGAGAGAAAAAATTATGGGAATTACTTTTGATGCTCATGTGTTTCTCTCTATAATGTCTGATCTCTAGGATTTTTAGAGAATATGAGTGAAAATATATAAATTCTTTCATATTTATATAAGAGGATGTGAAAAAAAATTATGCTTAAATAAAGATATCTCAAAGGTCTTATAATTAATCTCACATATGAAACAATTTGATCTTCTGCATGATATAGGTGAGGATTTGCTCAACCACATTAAAATTTTATATTGATCTCTTTGTGTTTTCTTTTAGTTTTGAAATTTTTTTCTCCACATAGGTATATCCCTAAATGAGCCTAATAATATATATATATATATATATCTATCTTCGGAATCTTTCGATTTACTAAATTAAGTATCGAAAGAGTCTTTGATACAACCCGAATGTAATTTTTATAGGATCACATGTCGAGATCTTCATTTTTCTTTTACACTAAAGTTATGGCAAGTTTAGATAGTAGACTCAAATTAGATCTACATATCGAAAGCCAAAATCTAGAGTAACAATAGGTGATTTAAGGCTTTCAATACGTGTGAAAGGCATAATGATGTAGATAAATTAGCTTGGGAAGCAAATAGACATCAAGAAAATAGAGATGAGAGTCACTCAAGAACATTAGAAGCTACCGAAGCATTACAAGTGTGTTAGTTTTCAGCACATCACACCACCGTGAGTGCCATTGGCCACTGTTGTCATTCAATGCCGGCCTATGTCTTA
This sequence comes from Musa acuminata AAA Group, assembly GCF_036884655.1. Taxonomy (NCBI): domain Eukaryota; kingdom Viridiplantae; phylum Streptophyta; class Magnoliopsida; order Zingiberales; family Musaceae; genus Musa; species Musa acuminata. The sequence continues at coordinate 44,255,828 of NC_088334.1, read as the reverse complement.
CGTTCATGACCTAAAGAGAAATAGAGAAAGAGGCACATTCTCTTCACGTATTTTTTATTTACATTTCGTATCTTAAGTTAGGCATGTAGTTATGAAACATTTTTCATATGTTATTTATGACATTCTATTTCTGAAATATGACTTGTGTTGAAGTTTTCATGTCTAGAATCGATTTGAACAATTTTTGACTAATTAAAAGAATGATTTTTTTTTTTTTATCGGATCTTCTTTGTAGGAACAATGGAAGATCAATTACGATGTTATCGAGGATGTATACATTCTTATTAAGAGTATATTCATGTGCGCGATGAAGATCGAAAGACTAAAAATAATATCATATTTGTATGATTTAAAAGAGCCGAATGATATATATATATATATATATATATATATATATATATATATATATATATATATATATATATATATATATATATATATATATATATATATATATATATATATATATATATATATATAAGATTTGAGCCATAATTTATTATTTTTGAGTTGATTTGCTATTTGATACAATATAGGATAATTCTAAACAGTTTGACTTAGATTCATCAGCATTAAAAAGAATTAATGGCTAATTCAAATAAATAAAAATTCTTGCATGAATATGTTAATCCTGATTAACTCATCATTGTTCGATCTAAAAAATTCGGCAATTGTTGTAAAATTAAATAAAAAGTTTCAAATAAATCAGAATTCTTTCTTGTTTTGGAATCATAGGGACTGAGTATATTAAAGATTTATTTTGAGTTTTTGGTTTCAAGGATTAGATCAGCCATGGTTTACAAGAGTCATTAACTCATCTCCTCAGGGCTTTACTAGTATATAAAATAGAAGATATAATAAATATATTGCAATACATAAACAAATTTCCAACATTCATAGAGGTCATGATCATAAATTATCGGGTAAAAGAAAAAAAAAAACTTAGTTCTCAATTCAGTAAATAAATTAGATGTAATTCTCGATTAATTCATATGCTCTTTGTGACTGAAATCAGAATAATGTCAAGATAATTCATATGTTTATCTATACTTTTTTTTTTTATCTATTTGATATATTTTTATATGTTTGCTCTGTGTTATATTATACACTTCAGTTTTCATATTTATGTGCTACCTTTCGTAAAATTTTTATATCATTTGATGATTATTCTCTTCTTTTTAAGCTAAATGTATATTATCTATAGTAGGAAGGTATAGTCAAAATTGATTCTACTCTTTTCCGGCATGAGAATGAAATTATTGTATCCAAAACATTTCTATTCCCTCCGGGAATAGTTTCTCTGAAATCTTATTTCAAGCATTATGCTTGAAATCTAATTGGCAAAGATAGTTTATCTAAATCAGTAACTATAGAATCCGGTGGATCCAATTAGGTGATAGTAACTCAGAGTTCTATTCCGACTTGATCAAATCCAAAAGAAGAAGAAGAAATAAGATACAATTATGGATATGTGGGAAAAATAGTTTCCAAGTGACATGGAGGAGTAATCGTGCATGCTTCGCGCAGAACTTTGGTCTAAAGTTCTACAAATATATGATCCAATGTGATATGGGTACTTATTCGATCCGATCTCATAAGGTTGGCTATGTGGATGATGCTAACTTAGCTCTACTAGGTTAACAACTTAGTGTCGAGAAAGCTAGCTCGATAAAGTTGTTATCATCGTAATCATAGTTTTGATGGTTTAATGCATGATCTTATGACTTATTAATAATCGAATGATGCATATAATTATTTATGATATTTATCATAGTCTCACCCTTATGATCGACCTTCCTAAGTATTGTCTAACTTGGATACTTAATGTAATCCTCAAAATTTCATATTGACTTAGGAATTCAAAAAATAATTTTAAATATATTCGTAATTCGTCTCAAATACCTTATACTCAAAACGTAAATCTTGATTTTAACTTTAAATTTTAAAGAAAATTTTGGCATTACTGATGGGAAGTTATTGCTGATGGCAGTGAAATCAGGTTGATTTGAAATGACTGAGTCAGCAGTAATTTCAGACTTTTGAGTTGAGGACTACATTTGAATGAACTGACTAATAACAAGAAAGAACCCAAATATATATTAATGAGAGTGACTCAATCAATGATACTACTATTGCTGACAACCACAATGCTTAGGTCATTAGTACGAAGATGACAATGATGTCAATAATGATCAATCTAACTAAATAAAGTCTCTTACAGAAATATTGCAGACTACTTTTGTAGGTTCTTCAAAAACCTCTACAGATAGTACTGAAAGAAAGATGCTTCTCCAAGAAATTAATTTGTACCCTCAAATAGTAGATATGCTTTTCGTAGTCTTCAATTTTAACATCAAGTTTATCTTAACATACGACAAACACCTCTTACCTACCGTGAAATAAAGAAAAGACAATTCATAAGGATGCTAATGTTGTTTGTATCAGGCAATCAGCTCCTGAAATAAAGAACACCATCATCATCCTAGCTAGCTTTGTAGAAACGCCATCAGAATTATTATTATTATTATTATTATTATTATTATTATTATTATTATTATTATTATTATTATTATTATTATTATTATATCTTTATCGTCACGCAAGGATTCAATAAAATGATAACAATTAATTCAGATAATGACTTAAGGAAGGAAGAAAATGATCCATAGCATCAGCCATTCTTGAGAATAGATTTTGATTTAGCAGTAAGATTGTTTCTACTGAGATTAGGTTTCGAATCATGGAAAGAAGCTCGTTATATTTTACATTATAAGATTGAATACATTGAGTATCTCTAAATTCATCTTGAAGGAAGATATTGCTAAAAACGAAATTATTGTAATTTATTAAGCTATTATTGAAGAAATCACTTGACCTATAATAATTCAATCAGACGTTGAGCTAATTGTCAACGCATCAAAGAAAATACAAAACCAACTATTATATATATATATATATATATATATATATATATATATATATTATAATAATAAACAATGCGTTAGTTGTAATGAGAAGTTTAAAATAATATATTATTTATTATTTTTATAAAAAATAAAAAAAAATAAAAAAATAAAATAATTTAGTTGATAAAAACTGTGACTCAGTTTTCATAATTTATCATTGGTAAAAAATAATGAATAATTGTAATAAATTTAGGATGAATAATGATAAATTTGAAAAGCAGGTTGAAGTCAAAGACGGCCGTCGCTCACTAATATCTTTCTTTCGCTCTTTCTCTGATCAACCCAGTATGATTATTAGACTTCTCGTCCTTGTTTCTCTTTCTTCGCCGGCCGCTCCAACATCTTCGCCATGCAAACTTCTCTTTTCCTTCTTCGAGAGGCCATTGATTGATTTGCGTGAGGAGTCGCAGGGATGACAAGTGTCCCATCCGAAGCAGATCCTGCAGCAAAACGAAAAGAAAAAGTAGAAACACATGCTCTGAAACGAGCCACATCTTGTGGGGTCAGCGTGTTGACTAATTGCATCACTCTCACTTTTCTTTCCTGTCCTCCTTAGCTGTCTTACTACCTGCACTGTTCTTTCTCTCGTCAACATTATTGGCAGCATCTTTAACCTTTTCCATCATCTGTGTCTTTAATTTCCCAAACACCGTGGAATTATTGGGTCTGAGAAAAAGTTTTGTCGAGAAACTGCATCACCAGTGTCAGTATCACTCATGCAGCTGATTCCCTTTTTTTCTTTAGACGTGGCCGAGCGCCATGCATTCTCATGTTTTTGCTGCCTGTTCATCTTCTTCTTCTACGGTTCTGCGAGAGTGACCTTTTAACGGAGAACCAGCAGACCCTATCATGCATGAAGTTAGCTGCAGGAAACGAATCATGTTTCAGAATTTAAATGAGAAAAAGTAGAGATTCTTGGTTCATAGAAAAGAACTCTATGAATGAATCTTAGATGTGTAATTACATAACCTTTCTTTCAGCATTATAATCTTACAGCTCTGACCTTTTGAGTTACTTTCCTTTTGATTGTTAACTCTCTCTCTCTCTCTCTCTCTCTCTCTCTCTCTCTGCCAAATATTATGAGGATTGTAATACCTAATCCATGGAGATACTCTATTAATAATAATAATAATAATAATAATAATAATACTATTGTTATTATTATTGTTATTATTGTTATTATTATTATTATTATTATTATTATTTTATTGTTATTATTGTTGTTGTTGTTATTATTATTATTATTATTATTATTATTATTATTATTATTATTATTATTATTTCTCAATGTTCTTATACATTCTAATGATATAGTTGATCGAATATGAATTGTTTTTCTAGTTGTTTCATTTATTTCAATGCATGATTTGATTTTATGGCTGTTAAAGAGCCATTAATTAGTCAATTATATTTTATGGCTCTCGATTTTTCATTTTCTGAACATTTCAGAATTTACATCTCATTTTGATGAAAATGTTTTTTTATTTGTGTTTGAACACTTTAAAATGTATAATAAATTTTTTAATCAAAATATTAAATTATTAGTAATTATTTTAAATTATAATTAATATATAATGAGGGAAATATTCGTTCAAAATAAAGCTGATAACAAAAATTTTAATTAATACAAGTGACAATTAAAAAAAATTACAGTTCAATGGTGGCCAAATTAGTGGTTATTTTCCACTACATGTGGTCAGTAATGTTTTATTTCTAGTCTCATTCTTTCTGTATTTTTCATTATCCTTCACATCGAAGAAAACAATTATTCGTTGAACTTTTTTTTTATGATGGAATTGATGTTTCATCTTTCTTATTTTAAATAGAAAATTTCTTGATATCATTCCTTTTCAATTCGAGTTAGCACATTTTTGTGAGGACACGCTGTTCGAAGGACACATGTTAACCTCTAAAAGTGACACATTGTCTCTACTTTTGTCCCCCGTGCATGGAAATGTGGTGGGCTACGTTTTGCCCGAAAAATGAGAAATAAATGAACCAAAATGAGTTTTATTCTTTAATCATATGAATTCAAGTCTTATATGTTTCTTCACTGGTGAAACAAAATCAAGCCATCCAAATTATTTCATGGGGTTGGAAGAGTTTAGGAGTGAATAAATATAAACGAACTTCTATTATCCTAAAGCTAATTTCTCAAAACCGATCAAGTAATAAGAAAACAAGTAAATAGCTGAGTTTTTTTTTTCTCTCTTTAATTTAATTTTTCAGTGTCATTATTATGTATCATAATATCTTCTTTATAGATAATTTCTATCATCTAGTTAATATTAATATTATTTTTGACAAAAAAATCTACTGAAAGATTTTGGATGTTTAACTCACGATAATTATGAGATTCACCGTACATCTTTGAGTAAATTATAAGCTCATGATCTTACGATATATTATCAAAATCTTTTAATTGACACGTAAACATATTTCAGAAATATGGTAGGTTGTCCCCAAAAAAACATGCAAAGTGCCACGTGGTCGTGGACGTAGAATTAATGGTGCTCTCGTGTGCCCTGTTGGCAGCTCACGTGCAACATATCACGGCCCTCGTTTTTGCTGATCACATCATTGATCGTTAAGACTGACAACCCAAAGAGAAAGAGAAAGGAAACATTATTGTGATCTCATTTTCCTGTGCTGCATTATTTTTTTTGCATGATTGGAATCAGCAAACCTTTGGGGCTTGTGTCACTTATCGAGAAGTCAAGTTAGGCATTAGAAAGAGTTGAGCCTCTCGAAATCGAAGGACGACGAAGTTAATACAAGTTAGAGAAAGCGAACGTTCGTGGGATTAAAAGTTAAATCTATGCTAATTATATAAAATGGATGCCTTAATTAAAGATGGTTTTGTGTGTTGTGGTTGAGGGTTCTTGGCTCGATTTATATTATTAAAAATATTTATACGTGTGAGATGAAGAAAAATAAAATACAAAAAATAATCTTATGTCCTTAAATAAAATAAAATTTAATATATGTTAACCTTGGTCAAGTTAGACTCAAACTCATCATCATTATTTGACTTCTAATATCATATCAAAGTTATGAATCGATTGAATAAAATAAAAAATAATTGAGACAATGTCAAGTCGCATCTTCTCGGTGATGGGCAAATGTAGATGAGTGGATCGATTTATCGTCTTAAAAAAAGAGGTTTGGCCCACAACTTAGAAGCCCTCTAATAATAATATTATAGGTAAACACGAATGAGTGGATCGTTTTGTTATCTCAAAAAAAAAAGTTTCACCCACATCCTAGAAGCCCTCCAACATTGAATCAATGGATAGATATAAATAAGTAGATTATTTCGTCAACTATAAAAAAAAAAAAAAGGTTTAACCCACATCCAACATTAATACTATATAATCTTGAGATAGTCAGTTGCTAAGATATTCATTATGAATCGGCATCCTATATGTCAAAATGTCATAAATAATTTGAGAAGTCGAATAAAATTTTTATTTTAGACTTATTTTTTTTATTTTAAATCTTGGGTTAATATGACTTTGTTTCACTAAAATGATTACATTTATATGTGATTTTTTATTTTTTATAATAAAAATTGATGCAGAAAAAGATGTGGTTAAGACCATCAACCGATTGCCACTGATATATTATCTAGAGAAACGATCACCTACAAGACGCCAAACCGAGCACCCAAGTTAGATTCAGAGTTCTAAGATCCTGAAATCGAATAAAATATTTATTTCTACCTTAAATTTTCTTTTTTGTTTTACATCTTGGTCTGATATTACTCTGCTACTACATTTATATGTGACGTTGCTTCCTTCACAGTAGAAGTTGACTACACTTACATCTAGAAATTGTGTCCGAATCATGAAAAAGACAACGACTTTATTACTCTTTCTCTCTCTCTCTCTACGTAGAACTTCTTGAGGGTGGTGAGTATTATTACATGAACGGAAGCAAGCGTGGCTACGTGCATCAGATGTAGGCCGGAAAACCCAGAGGGTTCAGCTCCGTGAAACCATGTGCCTGGCACCACCGTTTGCTTTCCCGTTCTCTACCGAATCTATCAGCGAAGCTAATGTACCAATCTCAGCGGCTACTTGTAGTTCTGGGCGATCGGTACTTCCTCTGAAATCTTGGTGCACGGCGTCGCAGAACCAAAGCAAGTCGTCGCCGACAATTCCGTTCATGTTGCCGCCGTCTTGTACATCGTCCATCCTAAGCTGTAAGAAACAGTCGTCCTGAAAGCTGGGCACCAGTTCTTCCATGTTGAAGTCCTCGAAGAACCAGCCGGAGGGGAAGGCGTCTCGAGGGACCGACGAAGATGGGCTCCCATTGTTGGTAGGTTTGGAGCCGTGGTGGGTCGGTGGGTCATCCGGCGGTGACGGGAGATAGACCTTGGTGCACCTCACGGCCTTGGTACGAATCACAGCACTGGCCTCGCCCGCTGCCTTCACCTCCTCCGGTGACTCCTCTTTCCTGGCCTCCTTCCCTTTGACCGGTCTCCTGATGCAAGTCCGGGGGGGCGTCATTTTCTTGCTTAGGTTTGTGTTCCAGTAGTTCTTGATTTCATTGTCCGTTCTCCCCGGCAATCTGCCCGCAATGAGCGACCATCTACACGAAGAGAACAACAGGACCACGAAATTGTAGCTTCCTGCAACCGAGGTTTCGGACGTTCACGGAATGTTCAGGGAACACTTACCTATTCCCGAGGAGCCTATGAAGCTTGATGATGAGACTCTCTTCGTCCTCCGTGATGTTACCTCTCTTGATATCTGGCCTCAGGTAGTTCAGCCACCGCAGTCGGCAGCTCTTACCACACCGCTTCAACCCTACAACCCATTTCTCTCTCAGGAACACAGATCAAGACATGGAATGAATCGACATCTAAAGCTTGGCTACACTTACCTGCCCTCTTTGGGAGGTCTCTCCATTTACCTTCGCCATGAGTCTTAATGTAGTCAGACAGGATCTTGTCTTCGCAAGCAGACCACGCTCCTCGGTTGAGTCCCTCCTTGGAGCAACAAGGCCTCCTCCCCATTTCTCTCTCCCTCGTTGCCTATCACATTCAAGTAGCAATGGCAGTGATATGGTACCAGGTTTCCTAGACCACGAAGACCATCTTTAAGCGCCTGCTCGATGCATCTTACATGGTGACTCTCGCCTCACGGTACCACCGCATCATATATATATACATGGGCTTATGTATGCATCGGTAAAATCATAATCTATGGATGAGTACGCATGTAAAATGCTGTCCACGAGGGAACAGTTCACCTCAAGCGTGCAAAACAAAAGCCACTAATTATAGCTAATGAAGCAGCTACGAGACGATGATTAGGAAAGAACTATACATGCCTTTGTCATTTTACGGTTCCGCCTCCAAACTAATGATGGTTGAATGGAAGATGGACGACCGCTGTCCCTCAGATTTATCCTCACGTTGATATGTGAATGCATGCCTGCATGCATGCATGGCTCGTAATCCGTATGAAGCAGTGTATGATGGCATGGGAAAGCTCAAGAAGCCTTATTTATTGTTATTATTATTATTATTAGGTTGCTGGTCCCAAAACTTGCTTTCCACGATAGTATGTGGCAGAATCGATCATTATGTTAGTTCGGGCCCAGAAATCAGAGGAAAAAGTCATGCAAGGAAACTTGATCTCCAACTTACCAATCCTGCACTAATATTATTGCCACATAAATCATAAGTAAGTGAACTCTTTCTAACCCTAATCGATTAATCAAATTGATATCAATGTATTGTCGAGCCATATTACTTTTAACATTATGGGATTTTTTATTTTTTATTTTTGCTAGAAGATGTAAGTCGATGACACTATTTAAACTCACTTCAGAATGAGGAATAGATGGGGAATAATATTCTTTTCCTCCTTTGATTGAAGAAACATTATTTATGAGAATCTCATAAATTGGAATTAATGGCTTGGTCTGTTTCAAGAAAACCATGCAGTGCAAGCAAGCTATGTGAATCGAGGGACCGGGCATGTAATAGAGGACGCTATGCTCGGATCATGTTCTCTCTACCTTCTTTCTCAAGACTTTGGATCAACATAGTTGTGCCCGACAGTTCCAAAACATTTCATCAACGAAATTTACTGCGAATGGTCGAAGAGGAATCGATTAGACTTGAACACTAAATAACAGCAGACATGCTACGCGAATGCTGTGTCATGAGGCAATAAAACGTGATCTAGGGTTTCCGTGCACATCGGCAAAGTCCTAAGCTCAATTAAGCAGCCATTAAAGCAGCATCCCGGCATCTTGCACCAACCATTCAAACAGCTCGTGTTGCCTCAGCAACCCTTCCTAGTCTTCCTTGTGGCTCACACGCCATATTACTTGTTAGGTCATGTGCACCTCGGTAATGCAGCATTCACCAAGGACAAGCTAATTGTAAGGAATATTAGGAGTTAAATAGCTGGCTAAGCCCTCGTTACTGTCGATAACGACAACCCAAGTATGTACCTTAGATTCACAAAGCTACAGATTTGGGATTCCATTCGGGATGGAGATCTTTTACAGCAGTTCATACTGCCTGAAGCCACTACAAGCTTAAAAGATCATCACTTGATTAAGTCTCTCTCCTATCAGGAGATATGGTGACCATGGCTTAAAATCATTCCGAAATATTCCTCTTAATGCTATAAGAAAAAGTCCAGACTGATCATGTTCATATAAATATATATATATATATATATATATATATATATATATATATATATATATATATATATATATATATTTATCTTATGGTAGTAAAGGCTCTTAAGGTTTTTTTTTTTTCTAGTAGATTAAGTGAGAAGCTAAGAGAAAAAATCTTTAAGATTTATGTGAAAGGTTAAAGAAGTTGGATTTAGATTTAGGTTAGCTTAAGAGAGAATTTTATTCTTTATATTTTGTTGCGTAGAAAAATTATCGAACAATGTGACATCGATGACTTTTTTTTTATTTAATCTTTATTGTTGATATATAGATTTTGTTTTTCTTTTTGCATCAAGGTATTCTCTGAGTGCAGTGTCTTTGGGTTATTGGTCCCTCGACTTGTTCTTTTGCCTCAAGTAAATTAATTTGTGAGAAGTGTATGGAGGTCAATCTTGTTGTCTTCCCAAACTCCATTTGTTCTTGTTAGTGTAAACAATTTTAAGCCATGGTCTTAGGGCCAACGCGGCTTGGTTCGGGTTCAGATGATGGGGGATCTCCCTTGGACGTTCCTCAAGACTGCTAAGGTGGTCGATTACAGTGTCCCGATCGAGACGAGGTCGCTATTCCCTTCGGGAGAGGACTCCTCGTCTGCGCGTTTAGTGGATGACCTCCGCCTTCGCACCTTCACAAAGGTTGGGTTGGGGAGCTCGGCCCGACCCCTCCGACGATCAAATTAGTGGATAGTTGCAGGGGGTTTCTTTATCTATATTGTGTCTTCTTGTGGGCCTTTCGTCTCTCCTCCTCCTCCTCCTTTTTTTCTCGGAGCGCGAGGGTTTTTATAGTAAGAATTACCGTTGCTTGATGTGCCTGCCCGTAGGGAGCAGGATCGTACTTTTGGTAGCGTCTGACATCGCCGTTGGCGTGGCGTGAGGGATCGAGCTTGAGCAGGGTGTTAATGTGCCTTGATAAGCGTTCTGATCTGCGTTGACCAGGTACTGTCAGGTTAACAGAGACATGAGGTGTTATCTGGGATAGCTGACGTCGTGCGAGTCTTATCGCAATTATTACCCTCATTAGTTCTGTCATTCATTTCATAATGATTCTAAAGTACCAAACCTTTGTGCAAATGTTTCATCTTTTCGTGGGAGGCATAGCATCAGGATTTGTATATGACATCTCCCTCAGGAACAGTTGGGTGAGCTCCCTTTGTTTCTCTTTTATTATGCATCTATAAAAACAATCACTTGTGATATATCAGTTTATAGTTTAGTGCCAACCCAACACATATTTTGTATTATGCACATGTAGAGACCACCCAACTCTTCCAGAGAGAGCACATATATATATATATATATATATATATACATATATATATATATACATATAAATATATATACATATACATATGTATATATATATATATACATATACATATACATATATATATATATATTATTTCTTTTTTTTTTCTTATTATTAAATTAAAAAATATTCATATGATATTCAATTTCTATTTAGGTTTGCATCATACTCTCGATGTTATGTTTCTTTTTCTATCTATATTCATGAAGAAAATTAAATTCTTCATCTTTGAAACTTTTGACTATAAAAATTTTCTTATAAACTCTCTTACTTAAGTCTAAAAAATTTCTCATATATATTCTCGCATCTTTTTTTGATCCATTAAAGAAAATTTTAGTAGTATTTAAAGTATTTTTTCACATCTTGCTCTCCCACCAAGATTTAGGAATACATAAACTATTTATAAAATAATCAAATCATAATTTTCGAGTTGTCTATCATTAACAAAAGTTCTTTCCATAATTTCTTATACTCCAATGAGATTATCTTTAGAAATCCAAATAAATTTTGAAGCTTGTTGCCTCCGAGTTCCTGAAGATTATTAGTCTAATGATAGAGAGAGAGAGAGAGAGAGAGAGAGAGAGAGAGAGAGAGAGAGAGAGAGAGAGAGAGAGCAGGAGTTCCATGACCTCTTGAAATGAGAAAATAAGAGTTTTTCCCCTATTATTTTACGAGGAGATATTTCTTTATGAAATTGAGAGATGAACGATGTGTTGTTGAGAAGATCCTTTGGGACTGTATGATGATAAGAAATATCTGTTGTGTCAAAAAGGATCATTGGATAATTATACAAGTATGGACCTTGGATCAATCATTACATCTTTTCAGCTTTACGCAACATTTTTCCTTCCATCGATGGATAATGGAAATGATGAGACACATTGTTTTGATCTAATAATGCTTTAGCTGCAATCTCAAAGTCTATCAGACATATGACGAGAAACTCGAATAGAAATGTGTAACAAAACATATGCAGATTATCATTAATACTTTTAAATTCTCATCTGATAAACTTATCATCGATAACAACATACACAACACAGGAATCACGAGATTTCATCTTAATTAGATGAAATCTTGTCTTGATGTACAAAGAACAAACCAACGAAGTCTTGATGGGCATACGGAATATATTATTACATTGGCAAGAAATAAAATGGCAAAGAACAAAAAGAGAGAAAAGTATAACGAGGAAGATGACCGAGGAGCGGAAACCTCGCGCTGGCTTCCAACTTGCTTCATTAAGTTTCGCCAACGATGAGCCCAAAGGGGCGACGGCGGCGAAGCCGGAGCATGCATCAACAGTCTTTAAAGAGAGCATTAATGCTGGCGATAAGCTGATCCAGATTCATAGCGGCTCCAGCGAGGAGCAATGATACCGAGTCTTTTATGGGCATTAATGCCAGCTTCAGTGGTCGAGCCAGTTGAAGTCCCGCAGATTGGTCGAGCTTGCAATGAAGAGGCCATCGCTTCGAGGTTGCTGCAGTGCGTGGAAGAGTACGCCTGTGCGGGTTTCACAGACTGCTTTGTGGCTCGATCATGCATCTGTTCTCTCCCCATTGGATCATATAGGATTTCGTTCTCTCTCATGTAAGTACGCATCCGAGGAAATTTCCTTGCAACTTAAGATCGAGGGTGGGTTCCGGTCATCTAAATTGAGTCCGGAATGATATCGGACAATTTCCAAACCTAGTAATCAAGTGCTTAAATTAATAATTTTCAAAATACGATCTTAATCGTCTTACATATCTTATCCATCGTCTCACTATGTCGAGGTTCCATTTAGTAACGTGAGAAGTGATGAGAAAATAAAAATATCAATTTTTATTTATAAAATTGAATTATTATCATTCTAATTCTTATTAGATATTTTAATCTTTAGAAATCTCATCCCATCAATTCAATGACATGTTATATTCATCGGATCGATCAAATCTCATCTCCATCAATTCAATGACATGTTGTATTCATCCGATCAATGCTTAACTAAATCCTTACATCTAGTGATAATAACTTGACAATTACGAGATGATGACTCGACAACAACATGATACTTCAGTCAAAGTGACACTTGATGATATCGAGTATTAATATGAATCGTTATCCAATAATATCGAGTATTAATATGAGTCGTTATCCAATAATTGTAACACTCGATGATCCTTAGCATTAATCCTTTATTTACTGATGTCGTGTAGCTTTATAAAAAAAATTTTGAAAGAAATTTTTTTTTATATTTAAACTCGAGGAGAAAATTTCAACCTTAACTACTTTTCCAATCGGCCAAATATTTCATTAATTTAAGTTTTTCGAGGGGCTTTTATCTCAGACTTTTAACATAATTTTGATAAATAATTTAATAATATAATATAAAATATTAAATATATATTAAATAATATAATATGAATAATGAATAGAAAAAGTACTTTACAGATACATATCAATCAGAAGTGGACTAACAGAAAAATGCCACCTGTACAATTCTTTTACTTTTTATCAAAGGGTTAAGAAAAAAAAAAAGAAAAAGCAAATCATTATCCAATGACAACCACCAACCAAACTATCCCCACCACCGGTCTCAGCTGCCACTAACTATTTTCTTTTTTTATTCGTCTCTTTTCCAGCATTTATTTCCTTCCGTCTTCCCAACATCATCATGATCTGCCAGCCTCGGAGCTGTCACCACCGCCTCCATTAGGGAGCGGCGGCGGGAGGCTCGGCCCGGGCGAAGATCGTCTGCCCGGGAGCGAGGATCGCGATGGGATCGTATCGCCTCTTCCGCTCCACGAACCGCGCCCAGTCCCTCCCGAAGTGCCGGGCCCAATCGGCATCGCTCTCGTAGCGGGGGATGTAGACCTTGAAATCGTAGCCCTTACTCCGGCAGCAGCCGATGATTTCCCGGTTCTGCGCCACCGCTTCCTCCAACGCGGCGTCCCCCTCCCGCGGCGCGATGAACCGGAGCAGCGCCACCAGGTAGAACACCTCGCTCTCCGGCACGGCCACCGACATCCGCGGGTCCCACCTTCATCATCATCAAGAAGAAAACAAGCCATTCATTATAGACGCTAGCATAGCTGTTTCGCTGGGCCACCCGCGAGGGGGGCGGCAGAAGTATGTTACTGCCCGGAAATCGCAACCGAGTCCTCGGTACTCCCCTCCCACCCAAATCTACTCAGACCCAGGGAAAAAGTAAAGAAAGGAAAGTAGTGCATTAACTTGCTCCGGAGCAACGGGTACACGAGCATGGGCCCGCCGACGCCCCTCCTGAGAATGCGCTTGAAGACGGTGCGGTCGAAGTCGGCGATGTCCGACGAGGAGACGAGGATGTTGAGCCACGGGTGCGGCGTGGCCCAAGTCCCGTTCGCCCGCGCCTCCTCCTCCGACCGCCCCACCCGCGACAGGAAGTCCACGTAGCTCACGTCCGCCGCGAACACCAGACCCCGCATGTACCGCAGCGGCCACATCATCTCCTTCGCCCGCTGCCAAAAGCATATAAAAGATTAAAAAGGGGGGCAAAGTAATTCCGGACGGCGGCAAACAGTGCTACCCCACGGCCATCAACAGCTACAGCAGCCACCCCCTTTTTGTACGCAAAATATCGCCCGAGACCAGTCGGTGTGAGCCACTAGTCTTAATTACGAGAGATCGAAACGAGACACCACCCTAATTGACTTCCGGATGGGCATTAAGGCGAGCAGGTGCGGGTCAGGAGTTCCAACGGGAGAGAGATACTGCTCGACGGGGACGAAGAGTTGTATAGGTGCGCGCTTTCGTTGTATTCGCGACGATGGCTCTGGAGAGATACGTGGTGTGTGTCCGTATGCACCTGGGAAGATGGGCGAGATTACCCACCTCGTCCACGCCCGCCGCCCCGCGGTGGTTGTGGTGGAGCGCTAGCTCGAGGCAGTAGAGGACAGGCTCCGACTCCGCCGGGATTTTCGCCGGGTCAAAGACCGAGCCGGGAAGGATCGCCACAGATCCCCACCCGTTCACCGGGTCGGAGACGTCGTTCACGAAGGCGAAACCCTCCACGTAGTCGAACGCTTCCGAGTCAGCCCGAGTCACTAGCCACTCAGCGTCCCCCGCGTACTCCTCGAATCCTTTGTAAACCACCCTTATCCACCTCACCTGCATCGAAATGACAATGGACGGTTCAGAAAGCATATCAAAAGAAAGGACGCACTGAACGAGGGATATAAGAGAGCAACGGAACGGCGGTCGCTCACCATTTTGGGGGCGGGGACGAGAGGGATTCGGGCGCGGGTGATGACGCCGAACTGGCCGAGCCCGCCGAGGGCCGCGAAGAAGAGATCAGAGCACAACGAGGGCGAGCAGACACGCCGCTCGCCATCGCCGGTGACTACCTCCAGCTCCGCCACGTTGGCCACCTGCGGGCCGTGCCGGAAGGCCTGGCCGCCGATCCCCCCGTTCGAGAGGGTCCCGCCGACGGTGAGCCCCAGGTAGTCCGTCCACGACGTCGGCGCCATCCCATGGTTCCGGACGCCCCACTCCAGGACCTCCTCCCACAGCGCCCCCGCGGGGACGTCTGCGGCAACGCCCCCGCACCGGACTAGCTCCATGGGGGGCCCGAGATCGCGCATGTCGAGCACGACGCCGCCCCTAGCCATGGCCTGGCCGCCGACAGAGTGGCCGTTGCCGCGGGCGGCGACGGTAAGTCGGGACGAGCGCCTAGCGACGCAGACGGCGCGGACAACGTCGTCTGTCGTGGACGGCCGGAGCAGGGTGGCAGGCGGAATGAAGACCATCCCGCCGAAGTCCCGTGCAGCGAGGGCGATGTCTCCGGCGGCGGCGGCGGCGACATCGAGCGCGCCGATGTTCTCCTGGCCGGCGTCGCCGCCGTCGCTTGGCTCCGCATCGCCGTCAGACACGAGGCGCCGTTGCTGTTCGACGTAAGCTATCATCGTGGTAGGCATCCCAGCGCAATCGGCGCTTGCCTCGTCTTTATCGTGTTCCTCCAAATATACTCTTGGCGGCGACGACGGAGTTCATATAGAGATAACGGCGACGTCAAGCACGACGTCACCAAAATTGGTAAATTAACTGATATTATTAATTTATTGTAGAAAAAGCAAGAGATAAGAAAGTGGTTATGGCGAAACCAGAATCCGAATACACTTACAATGGGTGGAGAGACGAGACTGGAGGGAAAAGAAGATTACAGGATCAATTGATGACATAGAAAGTGGATGGAAATTGAGGATGGGAATAATTGATTGTGGTAATCTGAATTTTATTTTATTTTATTTATATCCAAAGTAAAATCATACGTCTTGTCACTACTGTTAATCTCGACCGTCAAATGATAAAATTGATCCGAATTAATATTTTACTTAAATCTGGTCACTTTTTGAAGCTGAGAAGGGATTCGATTTGGGATGAAATGTGATCCCCACGGCTACCACAGGACCTTCACAAGGGAAGACGTCCACTCAGGGAGATATGAATCAATCTTGTGAAGTGATTTAAACGATGGCGAAGTTTTCTCATGTTCCAAAATGATTAGATTTTCTAATTTCATTCAGTTAATTTCTGTAAATTTTTCATTGGACGATGTTTGATAATGTTTATCCGATCTGCAAGTTAGTGTTCATTCATATCGAATGAAAAAGACCCAAGATTTGCATGCGGTGATGCTCGATAAAGAAACAAAATAAACAGCACATAATGTTGTACTTTCTTTTATTTTTAAAAATAATTAATAAGACTCACTCGAAATTTTAATCATTCTAATACTATTTTTTTATTTTTTAGAAGTTCGATGTGAATGAGAACTTATTATCATGCAAAAATAAGAAATTTCTGTTTTCTTTTTGTACTAAAAAGTAATATATATATATATATAATATAAAATAGTACGATCTTACGGATAATATAAATTTACAATTATGAAATATGAAATAGTTAAAAGTAAATTAAAGTTTAAACTATATGATGGAGAATATTACAGAGTTATACAAAAGTGAAAATGGTAACAAATAAAAAATTATAAGTACAAAAATTTTCATATTATTACTAATCTAATTTTTTTAATATATATATTAACTGTTTTAATTAACCTTAATCTTGATTATAATTTCGATTTTAAAAGCATATGGACCATACATGATTTCAATTTAGATAGAATACAATTATGATTCTATTTAGATTCAAACAACGAAATAGAAAGAAGATTCCGTAATCCAAGCATGAACAATACAAATTAATGATTTTTATTCCTTCTTGACTCCAAGGAGATGAAAACAAAAATCGATAGAGATGTAGGATTATTACAGGCAAAGAAGAACCATCTGAATTCTACTGCCTTTGAGAAGAATAAAAGGGTCATTTTGAAATTTAAACGCACACAAATCATGAGTCAAGCATTGTCCAAAGTCTTAATTACGGACCCACTATACTAATGATGCTGCATGCATTGATAAGGAGACTTCACTTAGTGGTGTGTCGAGTGTGGATTACCCAAGTTTCCTCCATAAGCATTGGTTAATTTGATTGGTATGTGGATCTACCTTGAGAAATCTTTCAATTAATATGAGAACTTATTATTCTAAGAGATTTTGATGCAATATGCAAGACGAGTCATCCGATGTTTAAGTTAATAAATAATTCAGAAGAATTAATGAATGTTGAGTTTTTAGAATGACTAATTTAGATTAGAGAAAAGATAATATAAGATCATCTAATATGAAAATTAATATTATTATTTGTTGATAGTTGAGTGCTTGTTAAGTTGGTATCCTTAAGATGTCGATAATGCATTTTAGAGTGTCAATCTACCCATATCACTTACCATATTTTTTATATTTTAATTTTTGTTTACAAAATTTGATGATTTGATGCCCCCATACATCATTGAATTAAATTTCTTTCTTAATTTTTATAAATCAGCTCACCTTTTATCCTTTATTCACACAAGACTTGTATACTTTGCACCACTCTCACTATGAAATTTATATTTATCCAATCAAGATGCAAAAGTATGATGATTTTGAAGAAAAAATAATTTATGAGACTTTAGAAAATAATCAAGATATCATAATTTAGTATAGTTTTAAATGAATTAAGGTAACAAGTCAAAATTATGAGACTTTAGAAACGATTTGATCTTAAAAAAATCAACCATATAAACTATTTGTTTATTAATGCAATTGATGGAGAAGTGCATGAAGAAAGATGGATGAACTTATTAAACACTACTGAACCTTGTAACATAAGATATTTTAGTTGTTTGATAGATTTAATTATAGTCCTTTCCCAAGAATGTCACAGCTAATTAGGAACGAGAATACCAAATCCCCACACTACAAGGCTATGTTAGGAATATACCTAACAAAGCACAATGCACCTTTAATACTTAAGTTAGAAATATTATTTGGTAGATATAGTTAAATGTGAAATCCAAAGAATTATTGATAATATTAGAGATATATAATTTATCGAATTATAATGTATTTGGGGCTTTTATAATAGGACGAATGATCGTGAGAATAGATTTAAGACGACCCATGATATCCCATAATTTTTATGTCTTTAGTTGTACATCCAATCCAAATCTTTTAATTTTATTAATTATTTAGTTGTTAATTTAAACAACTTGACGATATCGAAAGAGAAAGAAGTTATATAAAAAATTAAAAAAAATATATAAAATGTAAATTCTATCGAATAAGTAAATGAATTAGATCGATCAAGAGTTTGATTCTAAATTTTTCGATCGATCAACCGATGCGATTTGATCAATAAGGAACAATATGTAGTTCTTTTTCTTTTTATAAAATTGTGAAAAGAGATTCTCATGGTTGGTGTTAGTGACATATGAAGAAGATATGGCATTTGGATATGACTAGCAATCCGATCATAAAAGTTAAATTCCATTTTAGATCGGATTGACATTTATGTTGCTTAAGTACTGAAACCAAGGAAAGGAAAGGTGATGAGGTCAGTCCAAAAAATATAAAAACACCGGCCTAAAAGATGGCGATTACAAACTCAATCGTACCTTTTTAGAACATATAGTCTCACAAATTTGACTACAATTTTGTAGGTGCGAAATAAAAGTCTTCACTGTGCAATCGATGACTCCATTTGGTTCCGTAAACTAAAAGTAAGTCCTAATAAACTTAGCTTTTCCAACACAAACATAAATCATCAAATCCACTTAGCTAAGTTTGTCATAAGTCAGTAGTCGTTCGATGGTGCTTAAAATATATCCAAACACTTTCTTACTACGAACAAAGTACCATTCCAAACAAGAGATATCCTTCAAAGAAATACTTGCATTATATTATCTTCATATCGATACACGGATTACCAAGATAGTAATGTATCTAAGGAACTTAGAGGACATTAGCATGATGCTTTGTGACATGGATCGAACACTACTGATGAATCAAGTGATGCTGTGCATATAGTATTTTTCTTCTTTTTTTTTCCTGAAATAAAAAACAAAACCCTACCATACGTAATCAGACATAGTGAATGAATGCTCCATTGTTTTATCCATCCTACAAGCCGTCAACATGCAAAGCACAACATGTGTTGAGGCCCCTACCTGCCTAATTCCTCAAGTCTCCATCTAACCATCAGCTCATCTATTCTCCTCCACGTAACCTAGACATGTAGCCATGCGCATCTCACACTATCATATAGCTACCGAACAAAGGAGACTTGTACTGAAAGCTCCTCGGTCCATATCAAACCGTCATCACCGAAAGAGATCACCGTGGCGAACACGGAACTGTTGACAGCAGCGTTTGGAGGTGTCCGCAAGCGTACAAAGACGTACGCTTCCAAGTAAAATAATGGGGAAGATGTCTTCTTGCATGGCTCAGTTTCGTACCGTCTGTGCTTGGTGGTGCTAATATACACGCACAAGTTTCTTGCAGCAACGCAGGTAATATGGTGAATTGAACTTGGCCCTTGTTTGCATCGAACAAGGAGTAAGGCAGTATACATCTTTGACAAGATAATATTATTGATACCTTACTATTACTATCGTATAGCTAACATGATTTCGTCCTCGGATGTTACAATCATACTCACTACCCTATCATATCTTTCAAATTCGATGTAATATAATTACACCAAATGTCAAAGAAGACACATAATCATTTGCGGTATTAAATAATGATTTTAAATACAACAGTCTAAAACTCGAGATCCATAAAAAGATCCCTCAGATATATTCTCGGAATGATTTCGAGTACATTCTGTTGTGGGGGCAACTGTTTAAGCCATGGTCTTGGGGCCGTCGTGGCTCGGTTCGAGGGTCCGGATGTCGGGGATCTCGGGCGGCGTCCTTCGAGGTCTCCCGGTGGTCGATCTCAGCGGTCCGGTCGGGATGTCGCATCGGGGGGAGTGCTTCGCCGTAGCGCCGGGAAGAGGCGACCCCGTCTCGCACCTGCACACAGGTCGGGCCGGGAGCTCGGCCCGATCCCTCCGACGATCAAGTTAGTGATGTGGAGGAGGTTTAAGAGGAGGAAATGCCTCCATGTGTTGTGTCCGTGTTTGTCCACCTCCCCTATTTGTTTAGAACTCAGGGGTATTTATAGATGAGCTTGATGTTACCTGATGTGGCTGCCTGTAGAAGGCAGGCTGATAGCGTCTGACATGGGGTTGGCGTGGAGTGAAGAACCAAGCCTGAGTTAGGCGTTAATGCACCTCGACCAGAGTTCCGGTTCGATTGATCGAGAGCAGTTGCATCGATCGAGGCATGAGGCGTTGGTTGACGTCAGCCGAGTCTTATCGTAATTACTATCCATATCACATTCCGCCCGTATAGATTTAATATTCAGTTGATATTGTCTACTTCAAAGTTAATTTAAGCTTTAAAGAGGTTTTATCGATTAAGTCTCTAACATAGTTTTGTAGAGTTCGACACATTTTTTTTATTGGATAGACTCGAAATCTATTAGTCTGACATCAAGACTCGTATTGAATACGGAATAAAATTTTAATTGATAAAAAAATTAAATATCTTTGAATTTATTTTTAAATTGAACTAGTCATTTTTTCGATCTGATGTTTAGGTTTTATGGCTATGATTTTTATGGTGGTTTATAATGTAAAATAGAGAAGAACACTTGACTTATTGGAAATATGCTATATACTGATTATATTTGATTGGATGTAACGAAAAGAGCAGTAAGATCGAGCACAAGTATCGATTAAATACGAGAAATTGATTTGAAGATTATTCTACAATGGCTAAGTTTATTATATATTTTTTCTCTTTTATTATCAGAAATAATGTCTATTTCATCATTATAATCCTCATTGCCATCTAAAATTTCTTCCATCAATTATGATATCAACTATAGTACGATCCTCACATAAGGCTTTATACATTATAAAATTTCTTTCATCAAATTTTTTCCATAAATTAGGAGAGCTTCGTGGGCTTTATAAGGATCGAAGAAATCTCATATTCAATTGTGATCATGAACTTCTATTATTCCTTGTGATTGTCCATGGCCTTTTGCTCTAACATATTATATGTAAGTATTTATTACGATATGTACATAATACATATAGTAGAAAAATAATAATATAATAAATTGTGAACATTCTAACTCTACGTGGTTGACACCGTGACATCATGTGGTCGACGCCTTAACAACATATCCTGATATTCCGATGTCCTATTGTGGCAAACATGATGCTACTCCCTTGAATGTTTTCGGTGATTATCGTACATTTTACCTATTTAATACAATATGATTCCACCAGGATCAAGAGAAATACATAATCATCTTTGACATCAACATGTATATTTAAGTGTAATAGCTCTAAAGCTATACTATAAAAGACCTCTTAGGTTTCTTCCTCAACACATAAGAATTCATAAGCACGTTATATATTTGGATCTAGAAGGCTTGATATTTAGTCGATATCTCATTTCCTAAATTAACTTAAGCATTTTGTTAGATCGTCGTCCAATATAATTTTGTAGAGTTTGGCATTTCCTAGCACAAATCAGAAACATACGTGACATAGAATCTAGGTTGGCTTTGAATCGAAATTCTAGTTCGATAATCAAAATCTGACTTGACACGAGGAATATAAATATTATTTTTTTAATAAATATAATGAATAAAAATTTAAATTTAAATAATATTGTTCATAATACATTTTAAATTCTCGTTAATATGTTTTTCAAACATAAATATTATTTCATATTTTTACATGAACGATGGTTATGTAAGTTCTTTAAATTCTTTCAGAACTTTTAAGATATTTGCCAATTTTTTTTTAAAGAAAAAGAGAACATATACCACTAAAAAATCTATTCACTAAAAAAAACATTAATAATAATCCCAAAATTAGTTTTCCTAACTTTAGCCAACTCAAGAATTGAAAAAGCTATATGTCCATACCCTCCTAAAATTTACAAAAATACAAAAAATATTCTTGAAATATCATTTACATTCTTCTAAAGCCATTCACAAAATATTTAAAATACCATATATATATATATATATATATCATTCATTCTACACCACACTTAAATTCAACAAATGCTTATATTCTGATAAAAAATAAGACACATGAAAGAATTTGGAGACTCTGTCATGTCAATTTCAACTACATAGGTGTATACTTGAGATTATACTCTTTGCGAGCTACACGGAATTATGTCTCTATTCAAATAAATCGACCTCTAATTACAAACTAGTAAAGGAAAAATCCTATTAGGGAAACAATAAACAGCATTGTTAGCCAAAACGGTCTATGTTAGTGTCAGAATTAGTGATCGATCCACATCATAAAGTCAAATCGATGAGAAACATCACATGAAAATTACTCTAACATTCAAGACAACAAGAATTGAAGTGGGGACTATACCTTCATTAGCATTCAGTTCAGTGCGATGTGAAACACAACGAATAAATGATGATATGGGAGAAGACAGTGGAAACAAATCGAGGGATGGGTGGAAATTGGGCCTTTTCGAGAAATCGGCCCGGCCCATACTAAACCCAAACTTGGCCTATTTACGAGACGGAGAACCTGAGTCGAATTGCGTCTTCTAACTGTTACACCCACGCACGCTCTCCTCCATCGCAGCTGATCGCAGCGACAGGGGAGAGGAAATGATCGGGAAGGTCGAGCGTAAGGATTAGGCAGATGCGGGAAGACCGCAATCGGAACTTTGGAATCGGGCGAACTATCGCGATGGCGCACGAAAGACCCTCTTCCTCCCCGTCCGCTTCTCTCACCGCTGAAGAGAACAACCTGTAAGCGTTCCCCGATTCCTTTCCGCATTTCTTTCGTCGAAACCCTACCTTCCCTCGATCGGGGTTTGTCGTCCCTGCCGGTTTGTAGGATTGGAGCCGAGGGGTTTTCTTGGGTTCATGGAGATTAGGGAGAAAAATTTCGGGTCTTCCCCGTAAAAATTGGACATTGGTGTATCGGGATTTCTTTCGGTAGTTAGTGAGTTGGTGAATAGCTACCTGATGACGAACTGCTGACGCAACTGGCCTGTTAAGTTGTTTAATGTCGTTGATTTGGAATCTTGCATTTCTTCCCCTTGTTTTGGGTCTAAGCTTGTGGCTTTGACACCCCTCCCATGCATTAGCAAGGGTGATGTAGTGCAGATGATGATGCGATTGAGGTTCACGGAGTATGGAACCACTCTTGGCTTTTATTTTCCCCCTTCTCGAATGATGTCAATTACTTGATCCTTATTATGGTTTTATTTCAAGATTGCTCCATTTTGCGTGATTGCAGACAACGGGACATTTCTGAGTATCATTTGTTTCAATAATTTCTTTTGTATCTTATAGCTGTTATAGCTCAATTTTTTAATGTGTCATATAGGTTTCTTGACATACTTCATGAAGCTCCATTATCCGGTCATCGGCAGCCTCGAGGCATCTTTGGTAGCGTCCTATATTGTGTCGTATTGGTAATTATTCTACTTAATGATTCACCTATTTGATAATCTTTTTTTCTTTAAAGCTGTTGTGCTTATGTGTTTCTTAATAGCTTCTTCCTCACAGAGCATCTTGTCTTGTTTGTTCTTAAAGTTTTTGAAATGAGAAGTTAGGTACTTAAAAGTTCATTTTATCATTTCCAGGCAGGATATGCTGTTGTAGCTGCAGCAGCTCCATGGATATTTCTTCTAGTACCAAAATTAGTTCCAACACTGCTCTGTAGTTGCAATGTCCTCCTTTTGATAATTACAGGTTTGGTATTTGATTCTTTTAATTATGTTTGTTCCTTCCTTACGTTCTCAAATCTGTTCATCTAGTTAACCTGAATCACTTTGTGTTCCTGCCCATTCTGTATTATCTTGTGTCTGAGATTGATCTTTAACGTATTTTGTTTACTCTTTGTTTCTACTTTTCTTTACCCAGCTGTCTCTGTGCTTAGGATTTATTATCAATAATATAGATTTGCATGCTCTTACATTTGCTATCTTTCTATAATCATATTGTACATGATCCCACTTTTATTATCTGTCTACATTCATGTAATAGGTGGAATTGAAACTTCAATATTTAAAATGATTTTTTAAAGAGAAATGGCGTAGAATGCTTTTAACAAATTTTTATTGGTTCATTGGTTGCAATTGCCCATTTATTTTCCACCATGAAAATTCTTAATAACCTTGCCTGTGGCATGGGCGAGAAATATAATGTCACTGGACTCTAAGAAGATGCCATCTAAAGTTTAATAGATAGACTCAAATAGGTGCACATGTTTATTAGAATATGATTGTGTGACCTTTTGTCTAATATTCCACTAATAATCTCATTCCTCTCAGCCCCATTTCTGATGACAGTTGGAAAGGAGAGAGGACCAAAGAGAAGAAAATAAAGCTCACAACTCAAATAGATACATTAGATGTCATCACCTAGAGGAGTCTAACTAGATGTTCAGGCCTTGGGAGCTAACTGCACTAGGAAATCCACGAAAGAGATACATAGTTTATATGAAAAGGAGAAGGCATGTCCAAAGGAATGTGTTTAAAATTACTTGATGCCTTCAAGGCTTACAAGCTTTTTTAAAGTTGTAGTATTGGAAGTCCAGGGTTCTCAATTTCGATGTGTACCGCCTGGTACGGGCGATATGTATCGGTCTGAGAGGATATCGGTACGCCAACCGTCATCTACCAGGCAGTACTAGCGTTTTGACCGGTACCGAGGCATACCGATTGGTACAACTTCGGATTTCGACCGTTACCAAGGCATTCCGATCAGTACGCCCTGGTATGATAGGTGAAGGTATTTTTAAGGTTTTAGGGTGTACCATTGATATGCCCTAACCTACCAACAGTATTTACCGGTACGGCGGTACGTACCATACCGAGTAGAGCTTGGTACACCGATATGGACCGGTATTCAAAACCCTGATTGGAACAACCCTTTGAGTGTAGGTTATTATTGAAACATCTTTATTTTTAAGATTTATGATAAAAGAAGACATTATTTTCAAGTGATAAATTGATTTAAGCATATTACATGACTCATGGGACAAATAAAAGTTACTTAAGAACTCTATAAGATATAAAAAATTCATCCATTCTTGAGTATAGCATTCATCATATGATATTTGTAAAGAAAATTGAACACAACCATCGCTAGAAAACTCAAATCGAGCTCTGTTTATTGTGTTGGACTCAATAAGATTTCCAATTTTATATAATTTGCCTCGTAAACATCTTAGAATCAATTTGGATTCAGTCCTAAAATTTTGGTTCATTGGAAACTAGCAGACTCATGAGATTATGAGAACACTTTGACTTCTTTTGATTTAATGTTTGGTGAGATAAATAGCGACACTCTTGTGTCAATCTCCCTTGGCTGAGAAAGACATTATCTGATCCTAACTGTTATTCTCACCACGGTAAAGGAGTGAGAGATCAACAATATTGAAAGCATTTGAGATGCCATAATTGTTAGGCAGAGGAATCTTATATACATTCATTATCAATATGTTGAAGGACTTTGGAAGGACCATTGAGAATTAACAAATTCTGCAGAGAAACAAGTTATTTTAGGGCATCTTTTGATTTTCAAGTAGCTTTTGATAATTCTGAAAATGACTTTTCTTACAGAGCTTGTTCATGATGTCAAATTGAATTTAAACCTCCTCCGCTAGGAACCTTGATGGATCTGGGTACATAGACCAAGGGCATTTTTTATTTAACATGTTGGTTATGATGTCGAATTGAAAGTCAAATATCTGGTAATGCTGCTTCATACAATCTTCTGCTAGGAACCATGGTGGACTTGGCTACATAGATAACAAAGCATCTTTTGTTAAGCACAATGATCTTTAACAGGTAGAATTGTCTCTATAGGTATCAGTGATTTAAAAAGCGCTAGGCGCCAAAAGGCGCCAAGGTCCAAAAACGCCCAAGGCGCTAGGCGCTCGCCCGAGCGAAACGAGGCGCTAAAATATAAAAATATATAATATAATTAATAAATATAATTATTTAAAATTTTAAATAAAAATATGCTATTAAATTAAGAAAATCTATTAACAGTATTGAAAATTAATCATTTCAAATAAACTTAATATTAACAGTATACTGTATACTGAGCCTGCTGACTGAGAAACTAGGAAGCAGCGGCGAGCGACGACAGCGGTAGCGGCAGCGATGAGCGGCGAGCAACGGCAGTGGCAGCAGCAGCGGTAGCGAGAAAGGGAGCGGGAGCGACGAGTAGCGGGAGGCGCGAGCGGCGACAGCGACAGCGTTTGCGAGCAGCGACAGCGGCAGCAGGAGCGGCGAGCGGCGACAGAGTCTGCGTTTGCGAGCAGCAACAGCGGCGAGCAGCGAGATCGGGATCGGGATCGGGAGTGGCAGCAACAGCGGGTTAGGGTTGGGTAAGGGTTATATCGGTTTAGTTGGTTCGATTGAACCAACTAACCAACCGAACCAGGACCGAACCAGACCTAAAATCCTGGTTCGGTCACCTTGGTTTACCCAGGCGCTCGCCCGAAGCGCCCAACGCCTAGGCTCGGGCGAGCGCCCAGGCGGCGCCTGTTTGAAGCGCGCCGCCTGGGAGATTAGCGAGGCGCTCGGGCCTCGCCTCGCCTCGCCTCGCCCGAGCGCCTAGGCGAGCGCCTGAGTGCCTTTTTCAATCACTGATAGGTATATAGACTTGTCATTCATCTCTTGTTTAATACATTGATAATATTTGCATTTACCATAAAGCAGATTTGCAAACTAGTGATCTTGTGGATCTAAAATTTGTGCATATTTGCAATACTTTGCAATTAATTTTTAATAATTGGAAATAAAATTCTCTAAAAGGTTCTATGTTTGTGATTTCTGAATAATATACTTTCTTGGACTCATTATATTCATGGTCGATTTTTGACATGCTACAGGCATATTTCAACAGTATTGGGTTTACCAGGTTAGAAAAGTGCGCTTGCAGGTACATCTAGTTGCTTATTATATTTTCTATCCAAAATTTCCACTTTCTCTTTACCGCTGTGAATAATTTCTTACGTTGGTATAGCTAGAAATGGATATTAAATTTTAAATCTTTTCAAGATTAACAATTTAAATAGTTTATGTGGTTTTAAACCTAATGAAATTTGAAGATTGATTAGAGTCCAAAATTCAAAACTGAGTTAACTTAGATTAGGCTGTCTAAATACGCTAGACTTAAATTTATCATTTTTCTGTAATTTTTGTATTTATTTTATGGATTTTTCGAGCTTTAATTTGAGTGTTAGATTTTTTATTTTCTAGGTTTTTTTGGAATTATTTTTCGTTAAAATACCATGCAACAATCTTTCAACAGATTATGTAATTTTTTGGTGATTTTTAGCGGTTTAAGTAACTAGTTAATTGTTATCCAAAAGAAACAGATCAGATTTTGTAAATTTGATAAGTTAACAAATCAACAAAAATCAGTTGAACATATTAAAAATAGGAGTCTAGCTAGAATCTCGGGTAATGTATGATATATGCTATTCTTTTAGTGAAACTTTTGATTTTCTCTGTGGCAAAGAACAAGGTTATCTTCTTTCCTTGTGTGATCTACTCTTCCTTTTGATCATCATCTCCTCTACTACGGTCTCCTATCTCTCTCGCCCTTTGCTCTTGTTTATTCTACCTGTTCCATCCATGCATGCATCAGTTTGGTATCATATATACCACCAACATATTCTGCCTTAATGTTACATTCCTATAAGATATTAAAGTGGCATTATGAGAAACTCAAATGTTTGTTTATGATCAAGGATTTTAATTTCGAATGATATCTCCCGTACTGGGCGGTATATACCGGTCCGTTAGCTACCGGGTGATATTAGCTTGGCTGCGACAAGAGAAGAAGAAGCATCGAGGGAGAAGAAGAGGAAGAATCAAGAGAATCTTGACGCTTCCCGATCCAGCACCGCCCTCCCTCGATGATCTCGATCCAGGAGGTAATGGAGAGGTGGCAACTCGGCTTCTTCTTCTCCAAAGGCCGGAGACGTTTGCGGCCTTCGATGTCTTTACTGAGCGCCGTAGGTGAGGAGAAGACAACATCTTCTCCTTATCTGATGCGACAAGGAGAAGAAAAGGAGGCAACATACGCCTCCTTTTTCTTTTTTTTTAAATATATTTATATATATTTATATATATTGATTATATATACACACACCGAGCGGTACACCCTAGTATATCGCTCGATACGCTCGTATCGTACCATATCGATCAAATCTCGAAACGTCGGTACAGTACAAAATTATGAACCTTGGTTATGACAAACAGGAGTAGGACTTCCATGATTAGAACGGATATAAACTGGAAGTGAAGCAGTGGAAATCAGTGTTTTAGGCCATGGGGTATTCAAATTGTAAAACATAAAGGTCCTGTAAGACCTTTGTCTACTGAGGCGACATGAAGAAAATTAAGGAAAAGTTGTAGCGAATGCTAAGAGACCTACGACAACTTGTGAAAGAGATTGAAGAAATCCAAGATTGAAAAAATGTGAAGAGTGTAAGATTGAGAAGAAAGCAATTGTGGTAGAATCGACACCACTCATTCTGCCACAATTTTGATGTTGTCGTTTGTCTTGCTTACTGATGCTTTCAATTTTAAGTTGCCTATGCTCACTACCCAAAGAGGATGATGGTGATGAGGGTTTAGGCAGTTGAACGCATGTTGTCAGATAGGCAACCATGGGGAATGAGCCTGTCTAATAGTTCAGGCACTAGGTGGTAGCCCAGGTATCACCAGGTGACAATTTTAAGGAAGGCTATTTTCAGTTTTTTTGTACACAAATACTATTACTGAATAATTAGCATTTCAAGATACCATGAATCTGTGACTTCTGTTGAAGGAACATTAAAACGCTCAAGAAAATGTTTGAAAACATAATACATGTTGCAAAGCAAATAGACTCCAAGAAAGAACATACTGTTGTTACATATCAGATAAAGAATATATAGATGAATATATCAACATATGTACATCTCATATCATACATGAATACTAATTATAGATACAACTATTTTGGTCACATGTATATTTCATAGTTCTAGGTGAGCATATATTAGATGTCCTGACTCCTGAGGTCTATTTATTGCCTAGGTAATCATCAGTCACAACACTCACCGAGTATCCTCGTAATGTTCCTTGTGCCCATTCCTACCTGAAGCCTTTGCTTGTATCTCTTCCCTCTCCACCACCTCTTGTTGTCCCTCCACAAGACTGTTCCCATTCATTCTGCGACTGTTGCTGTGCTGAGATTCCCAATCTGAGCAGCTTGGCAACCAACTCAACCTAGCTTCGAGTCAGAACTGAACCATCTCAGGGTTTTGATGTTGGTTGGGATGGAATGTAAGCAAACACTAGATTAGGTTTATGTGGAACTCTAACCTGGTGAGCTTAAACTGAATATCATGTTCCATACTATTTTGGGATTGGTTGCGAGAAATATTTTGGAATGTCAGATTAAATTTCAGAAATTTAAATCTGCAAGTAAAAGTTAAGGTTATCAACAACTTGAAAATTAATTTAACATGTTTTTTCTGCCAAAGTTTATCATATCTGGAAATCTTCTGCTGGTATTAAGGACTCGGAAGTCATCTGATAAATTTCAAGTAATTGTTAGAAATAAGTTTTTGATGATAGATTGATCAATTGTCTGTTTGAATCTATACATAGTTTTAAAATTTTTTCCCTTAAATTTGCCTACCTACTTGATGTGCTTCAGCAAAAGCTTCTCTTGAGTAATCTGAATAAAAGAGTACATTTACAAACATTTAGGAACTTATAGTTGTTTTTTCTAGTTCTTCAAAGTTGTCCTATCAGAATTCAGAAGCATCTAATAGCATAATTATCCATGTATTCAGGGTTATTACTCTTTCAGCCAAAGACTGAAGCATATTGCTCGACTTCCATTTGCTACCATTACCTATGGTATGTGTTCCTATTAGCTCGTTATATGGTTGAATGATTAAGAAATCTGTCATCTTGGTTTCATTAAACATATATAGGTGTAATATAGTGAACTGCATACTTCAAATAAATCTGATGGTAGACAGTGAATTTTATGAAGGTTGCACCTAATCTAATTAGGAACAAAGTGGGATCCTCTCCCTTTGTCTGAACTGCTCAATGGAGATATAGACTTTTATAAGGAGGCTTGCAAGAACCTATACTTGGAAGTGTCTTGTATAATATTAGTCTCTTAGACTGTTATACATTATGATTAGTATTTGGGATTGGCTTCATGGATTTTTTATTGCCGTTGAGCCTTGTACAAGGTAATATTTCTGGTTAAATAAAGATTATTTAAATTCCGTTACATTGTTTCTGATAAAGCTTTCTTAGGTCTTGGTTTCTTATTACTAGAATCATTGATTAACTCAACCTAATATAAGCATAATAACCATGATTTGCAATACCGTACCATACCGCTCCGTACGGGCGGTATGTATCGGTCTGATAGAGGACCGATACAGGCAGTACATTGGTATACCTTAGTGTACCGTGTGTTGGTATGCTCGGTACAGCTCGATATGTACTGTACCGACAGCTGATCAGTACACCGGTATGGTGCAGTATTCAGAACCTTGATAATAACTATAAGTCTCCTTTGAACATGTTGAACTTAGACAATCCTCCCTCATTATATGTTTTCTTGAAGACATATTTAATTGTTCATGAGTGAAAATATATCTTTATCTATTAATTCTAGTAATATAATATATCAGCCTTGACAATTTTGTTTCAACTACAAACTTCTTTTATATATTTTATATCTTAACAACTGAATACATAATTTTATGAATTACTCAACGTTCACACAAAACCCCCAATACCCCTGTACTTCAACCACCTTGCTTTTATTTTATCAACAATATTTTCATCAATTTCTCAATTTTGTTTTATAATATATTCAAGATACCTAAAAGTTTAAGGTATAAGAACTTGTTCATCCATCCTAATCCTATACTTAGGTCTCCTTTTATTACTAATATTATTTTTATCCAATCTTACTTCTACTTGTTCTAAAACTTGTATACATAAGTGAGGTCTAAAATCAATATCATCTAAATTTTCATCAATCAAAATGATTTTCTTATAAAATATATCTTGTGGTCTATCCTATGTACAACTGATAAGTTGTACATCCACTACCAATTTATAAAAAGTAAGAACCTAAAATTTTGATACCCTATAGTTCTATGAAACTCGCTAAACATACTCTATAGTTCTAATTTTAAAGATTTAACTACCGTATATATCTTTTATAATTAAAAAATAATTAGTAGATCCAATTTTCTTTTTTGACACCCACTGTAAAAAATATTGAGACACTATCATAATCTTCCAAACTTAAAAACAAATTGACTCTTGAAAATGCTCGTTTTTTTAATTCTATGTTCAGTTACTTATTCTTGAAGTTCCAGAGTGTGACTAATTATTTTAATTCTTCCATGATATATTAGTTTTGATTATATCCATTATTCCTATAAATTGGTACTAAAATGTTGTTCACTAGGTTGGAATTAATATTTTAAAAAATTAATTATCTTCTTCCCCCATCCCATACTTCTCCCGTCTATTATACCTCTTGGAGACACTACCCTTAAAATAGCTCCATGATAAAAGACCATTTTGCTCAATATCTGAACTGTTTTTTGGATACAAATGACAAAATTTTGAATTTACAATAAATTCTGGGGGTGTTGGCAGCTTGACAGAGTGCTTGTGGGTTGTCTGTGGGAGGGATTTCATTAGCATGTTAAATCTACTGGTAGTGGCTGCAGGAGGGATGTAGAGAATAGGAAGATGAGTTGGGAATAAGTGAACAACAATCTCATATGGAAAAGGGTGTTTCCCTTTTGTTGGGTTGGGTTGGGGCTTTGTATCACCATTGGTTCTGGTCAAAATTTAAATGTTTTACCTAGTACAATCAAGTCTCAATATTTTTGTGAGAAACTAGGTAGAATATATATCTGTTTGGGCTTAGTTGATAAATAAGGTCTGATAGGATTATGTTTTATAAGTTAAAATTCACTGTTATCGATAAATAATATTAGCTCAAGATTAATACATGAGAATAAGTGCAAAGTTGAGTAGACATTTCTCTCCTTTCTGCTGATGTAAAAATTTATCTCAGCTTTTGGGAGAAGACAATTCCCCGTATAGGAAAATGTTGTTTGATTTTCTTTTTTGATCATAAACTTCTTCACCTGATTGACTTGATTTATGAAGTAACAAAATTGACCTGACTGAAAATCTTGTTTCTTTGATGAAGTCTTAGGTCTGTCATCTGGTTATTGATCTTCTGTTGTTTGTGGTGTAGGAAGTGCACTGATGCTGCTTGTATTAGTTTGGCAACCGTATATACACATATTATCTATATCAACATTGTTGAGGTAAAACTACTTTTGAGCTTCTCTATAACTTACTGTTGGCTATCTAATTTTAGACTTGTTACTTATTTCATCCAATTTTGCATGTAGCTCTGTTTTTAGACTTGTTACTTACTTTTAGCCATTTACTTCTGGACTTTCTATTTTAAGCCCTAACATAGAACTATAGCATAAAGAAAAGTTGTGTGCAAAATCTTTGTTTCTACAGAAATTTCATTGACTCAAAATTTTTTAATATAGATATACCATAGTGTCTTCAAATTCAAAACCTATTTGTTAAGCATCAATAAATTGGATATTAAGCATCAAATTCCAATTCTAAAGAAGAATACTAAGCATAAATAACTTGAATTATGACTACAGACACTAAAAGAATGAGTTTGAGTAGTCCGTTGCTAGCTTGATCTTCTTTGGATGAAAAATCAAATCATGTATAATTTTTGCTACTACAAGGATATTAACTAAATGATAAGCCTTGGCATTGTGGTAATGCTATTCATTTGAAGTTTGAGTAACTAGGGTTTAGACATGGAAATAACCTCTCTGCTTATAAGAGTAAGATTAGCATGCATTAATTCTCTCTCGACCTCCTATTGGCGCTTGTCTTGCATAATGTGCTTGTCCTTTTACACGAGTATTTTATTAGAAGATCATTACAATTCTCCCTTAGGTTACCATAATTTTTCACCATCAAAATGAAGATTATGATGAAAACATAATAAGAAAGAAGTAATTGCAAATTAAAATTGAAGGTGGTTTGAATGCTCTGTGGTTAATGAATGCACAGTATAAATGCTCAAATAATAGCCTATTCACAAAGAACAGGAAATTTTACTGTTCATCTACCTAATTAGGCTCCCTTTCTGTTGACCAAAGGGTGACTTTTGTAGGATTTTTATATTGTTTGGTTGCACAGTGTTACCATGAAATCATCTAGTCAATCAAACCATTCTAGCCCATTCTGCAGCTCAGTAGGTCAACCAGACTTTTATCCGGGTTCAACTACAAATTAGTCATCTCGTTAGGTTCACGGTTAGTTTGCTCCAACAAAAACAAAATTGATTAAATACTTGAAACTTCTACACTTGCAAAAAGATTATGCTTTAGGAACATTGCTATCTTTGTTTGGTTTATGATTCTTGTTAAATAAGACTTGATATGTTCATCATTTCATTCACTATATATTTGTTACCAAAACCTACTATAAGAACATTATGGTTAAATATACCAATATTCTTGATTTTGGAAGCTC
Organism: Musa acuminata AAA Group; assembly: GCF_036884655.1. Lineage (NCBI taxonomy): Eukaryota > Viridiplantae > Streptophyta > Magnoliopsida > Zingiberales > Musaceae > Musa > Musa acuminata. The sequence continues at coordinate 44,221,745 of NC_088334.1, read as the reverse complement.
CGTATTGGAAATAAATGATGTCTTAGGGCCCTTAAATGGTATCACATATAACCAGTAATGAAACCTGATCATGAAGAATTAGGTTTCTTGTACTAATGATGCATTAAATGGTTTTCAAGATCAGATTACTTGCAGATAGCCATCTTAATTGGTCATCTGGTTCCATTGGAGATGGTGGACATGTTGTTTTAATCTTGTAGCTGTGGCTTTAACATTCTCTCATATCAATATTCTGAAGCAGTTTCTTTCATTACAAATGTTAGAAGAAAAGGATATATGAATATGTTGTTGAGATTTGCTTTTCTCCATGCAATCAACATGACTCAGCTTATTGGTATGTCTTGGTAGGTTTGCTATATTTAAGATAATTATTATTTCAGTAATATAATTAGCCATATGCAATAAAATATCTGCTGCATAATTTCAGACATTATATTAACATGGTTTTTTAAATGTCTTAGTTTTTCAATCTAGTGGTCACAGCTGTGCTCAGCTGTACCATCAGAGCTAGTTTCAATACAAAATTTTCAGAACAGCGCAACTGTAATGAACTTATTTTCTAATTGCTTGCAATTTTATATCCTGGAATGTGCAGGATAATCATGATTGTGGAAGTCATCTGTGCTGGATGCTTTATGAGTGTATATATTGGCAAGTGACTGAACTTTGGCTGCTTTGCTCATAAATTTAAAATATTCTGTTCTTGATTAGCCTATTCACATAATACAGAATGCTTTCTGTGATTACACATGTTTAGTCCCACAGTATTTAGATATGCCATGAAATGGTATAAAAATGGCTAATCATTCCAGAGCGCAACTCCTAAACAATTTTTTTTCACAAGTGCCACTCTTGTTGTGAAAGTAGTGAGCACAAATTGTTGGTTAGTGTCATTTCAACTCACAATCAGGGCAACTCACAATCAGGGGAATATCATGATCAAATTAACTTTTATTATTAAACAAGTCATCTACAAAAGTTGTGTTCACGTATTGTATTTATATGCCAATAAGGCTTAATGTTATTGCCTTAGTCTTGAACCTGATCATCAAATTCTTTAAGCAATTTTCATTTAAATTTTACAAAAATATTGTTTTTGCAGGGTGCATCCATCAATACAATTCTTTGAATGGTCAACCTGATATATTGAAGTCACTTTACTCTGCGTTGCAACCATCAAGTTCTTTGGAGGATCTCAGGTTCAATTTATACTGGTTGTTACTCTGAGTCATTTCAGATTTAGAAGAAAACTTATTTTGAGTAGCAACCACTTCTTAGTAATGAACATCCTTGTATTGCTTACATGTGCATAAATGCTTTTACAAAGCTGGTTTAAAGTATGTGCTTTCATGTCAGTTGTTATTATCTCACCTTTATTTCCTAGTAGAAAAACCAGCTTTGCTCACTTTCACTATGTTTCCTCTTACCTAAACCTACTTCTTGCTTTATGAGTGGGAAAATATATTTATGATAATGTGATATCCATCGTTTTTCTTTTAAAGAAATATTCTAGCTGCAGTTTTCTTTAGAATGTTGTTCTTTACATAATTACATTAGAGGAACTTTGTTCTATGTTTCTAAGCACGGGCCAAATCTTATCTACACCTACTAGTATAGTTGGTTTTTAATAGTCCAGCAACTGATTGGTTTATTGACCGGGCAATTCGCTTGGTCTGATCTGAAATTGAGTTTTCTCCTCTCTATCGTTTGTCACCTTCTCGCTGCTGCTAGTCTGCATTGCCACCTCTCGTCTGCTGCATAGTATGGTTCCTCTGCTGCCACCTTCTCAGCCTCCTTTGTCGCATCTTTGCCTCTCTCTCTCTCTCCTTTGCTTTTCTTGCTTTTGCTGTTCAGATTATGCCATTTAGAGATTATTAAAGGAGTCTAATCACTTCAAATTATACTAAAGATGTACTGCTACAAGACTACTATATGCATGTACCTCATATTTTGTTCCAAGCATTTGTTTCATAGAATTCTTTGACATCTCAAGCTCATTTGGATGTTTTTTGGCCTAGTAGATATTATGATGGTGGCCGTCTTTCGGACCAACAAATGGCACTGTTGCAGTACCAGCGGGAAAATCTGCATTATTTGAGTGAGGAGGTACTAAGCAAATGACAATATAATACTTGATTTATAACTACAAGGAAACTTCACAATAATGCCCTGTACGCTTCGATATGATTTTGTTAATTTTAGGTATTGGATTTGTGTAGAATAGGTCTTATGTCATCATTATTTTAGGCTTTATCTGAAAAAAGTTGGATAAGATAAGATAGGCATCTTTTGGAAATCTTAGATGAGTTTAAATTGGAAGAAGATTATATTAAAGTATTTATCATATCCATTGTTATTAGTAGTTGAATTTAATAGTATATAGATAAAATCTTAAATGTCTTTGATATATGACAATGACGTGATGAGTTCTGGATGAAAATGCCTGGTTTGTTTATACCTTGTGGTCTGACTATTATCTTTCTTAGTAATGGACAATTTCTTTCAGCTCCTAGTCTTATGCAAATCCATGGTCTCCTACTCTCTTGTTCTCTGACTCCAATTTCATTGATTACATTATCTATTAGTAATTTATTACTTCAGCTTGCTTGCTTAGATTCATGATGCATGTGCATTAAATTGGAGTATGGTTGTGGTCTACCACATTTCTCCTTTTTATATCAACATTTATAGAAATTACTTCTGAAATACACAGATAGTTTATGTCAAGGTTCGCAATACCGTATCGTACCGAAGTTTCGATCTGGGCTCGGTACCGGTACGGTATGGTATACCGCTCGGTACACCCAGGTGTACCGAGCGGTATATTCAGGCGTGCCGAGCATTACAGTACTGCTACAGTGCTGCTACAGTGTCGGAACGGTAACATATGGTCCGCGTACCGAAAGTCTGTCGGACAGGTACGTACCGCCCATACCGGGCGGTATGGACCGGTACTGCAAACCATGGTTTATGTAAATCTTTGAATATAAGATTTTATTTGGAAGATGCAACAAATTAATCTGATTTTGCGCATTTATTGTTGCTTCTAATTATCAAATTTGTAATTCACAGGATGTAAATTTTGTATTTAGTTTTGCCCATTACCAATATAAAGATAACATAGAAGCTTCTTGAAATAAATTAATTTGTTCACCTAGCAGGTATACAAGTTGTTGAGGCTACAGTTATGTTTATTGAGAAAATTAGTGAAATAGAAAATAGCCACTGACAATTAAAATCATATTGCCAGCTACTACATTTTGTAGATGCATGAAGTGATTATAGGAATTCAAAAAATGAAAGGGAGATGGTGGAAGCCTAGCAAATGAATAACACTTACTAAATCATGTTCATGTTAATTTATCTTACTGCTTGTAATTTCTCCATTCAAGCATCTTCCTTGCAGGTTCTCCGTTTACAAGAATGCTTAAGCAAATATCAACGATCTGATGATGGAAGTACCCCCCAGGTTATCTGGTCTAATTCTCTTAATTTCCAGTCCTGATTTAGATCAATAGTCATGTTAGGCTTTTTAAACTAGAATAATCAAACCATACATTGGGCAATCTCAGATAATTCTTGTTGCAATAGTGATTGTTGTAGGATATAGTCCAAGATTTACTACTGACCTGTTTAAGAACAGATTGTTTGTAGTTTTCTTCAAGTCTTATTTGATAGCAATAGTTTGGCGATACATTTTTTGTAGTATTCTACTGCATCATCCTTCATTTTTGCTGTCAATTGTTTTATTGCCCGCTCATGACAATTTAGTTATCCAAATCCCTTGTCTTTTCTCAAACTAATAAGATTTTTATATTCGTCTCAGATAGTGAAGCAAGCACCATAAGGAAATCAATAGAAATTAAGAGGAATTTTTTCTAAAATTATCGTGTTCAAGACTAAGTTTTGAGATTTCAGAATTCCTTCCTGTTCATATGTAATGGTGCACTTAAACCTCTGGAATAGTTCAAATGTTCTATTTGTTTAATCTGAACATAAAAATGGAATCAACATATTGTTCCAAGCTTGTGAATTAAGAGGAATTTTTTCTAAAAATAATGTGTTCAAGACTAAGTTTTGAGATTTCAGAATTCCTTCCTGTTCATATGTAATGGTGCACTTAAACCTCTGGAACAGTTCAAATGTTCTATTTGTTTAATCTGAACACAAAATGGAATCAACATATTGTTCCAACTTCCAAGCTTGTGAATTAAGAGGAATTTTTTCTAAAAATAATGTGTTCAAGACTAAGTTTTGAGATTTCAGAATTCCTTCCTGTTCATATGTAATGGTGCACTTAAACCTCTGGAACAGTTCAAATGTTCTATTTGTTTAATCTGAACACAAAATGGAATCAACATATTGTTCCAACTTCCAAGCTTGTGAATTAAGAGGAATTTTTTCTAAAAATATTGTGTTCAAGACTAAGTTTTGAGATTTCAGAATTCCTTCCTGTTCATATGTAATGGTGCACTTAAACCTCTGGAACAGTTCAAATGTTCTATTTGTTTAATCTGAACATAAAATGGAATCAACATATTCTTCCAAGCTTGTGAATTAATTGTCTTAATTGCAATTAATTTGTGCTAAAATTCCTGCAGTTTGGGACTTTTAGCTCGACAAAAAATGCAATGATTTAACATTTTTAAATTCAAATTCTATGAGTGTTTCCACTGTTGATTTAGTTCAGGCGACTGATAACTGAACCAAGACTTTTCCATCAGACAATAAATTGGACATTCGTGATGAATGGTGATTTTTTTTTTTCTTAAACCAATGGAATAGGGAAACTTTAGTTATTTCATGTGTGATCATCAGCAAGCCCCTGACGTCTTTTCTCAACCTTGGATTCAAACTTTCTTTTTTTTCTTTAAATATAATGAATGAGGTAAATTTTCTAGTAAAAAGGTCTACACAAGAGGTCAGTATCATAATATCAGTCAAGAGCTCAGTCAATCAAGGATGCCTCTTATATAATATAGAGATGTTAGAAAGTAGATCTCGAGATGCATCCATGTGTCTGACATTAACTTCCCCTTGAGCTGTACGACTGTTTCCTCTCATTAATTTTTTTCCTTTACTTAAGGGTGTTTGAGACTTTCAATATTTATGATGCTATTCTATTGAATTAATGGTAACATGCTAGTTGATTTTACTAGGTTGTGTTAAAGTTGAGATATTGCAAACACCAATTGGGTTACCTGCTCAAAGCATTTCTTCAAGTTCTCACTGATGATGTACATAAAGAGAGTTCTGTACATGCCCACTAAACATTGTCAGTGCTAGCAGTTATTTTGTATGCATGATAGTTTATGGTGGAGCAAATAAGGTCTCTAGATTCCCATTGTTTGCTTTGTCCAAGAAAATCTTTTAAAGTAATAAATTAGGAGATGGAAGTGGTCCTTGTAAGTGCATTTTATTGACCAATTTCACCTTTTCTTCTTTAGTAACATATTTTTTATTCCCTTTTAACTTGTGTGCAAGAATTTATCTGCAACATCAGTGATTTCTTAGACATTTTGATACCAGGTGCAGTTGAGAAGTCTTTTGTTCTCTCTCTCTCTCTCTCTCTCTCTCTCTCTCTCTAGCCTACAATTCATCCCTTTAAATGCATATACTGGCAAAATTTCAGCTATGTCAGTATATCCTAACCTAACTAGTCTGCTTGTTTAATATATGTACAGGTTGATCTTGCTCATCTATTAGCTTCTCGTGATCAAGAACTCCGAGCATTGACCGCTGAGGTAAAATCATATGTCTAAAGTTGCGTGTAGTCAGAAAGGTGTTATTCCTGCTTGTGACATTAATAACCATGGTTATTAATCCATCTCTTAGCATTTAAGCTAAGACCAGATGTGTCTTGAAAATGTCATTTATCTTTAAAATAGGCATGCAAATGAAGAAACTTTATTTTTTCTTGATAATATGCTGGCTCATACATGCTTTTAAGTTCCCTATGCATTAATTGTCCCTGGCCTGTCAGAACCCTGTTTACTGTATCATACACAGTTTTTTGTGCATGAATTAATATATATTGTCAACTATTAATCACAATGCCTTTTAGTGGTTTTTTTAGCTGTAATTGTTTAGATAGTTAGGAAATCAGTTCGTCATTCACTATGCATCTATGATTTGACTTATACTCTATTAGCATTGCAGATGAACCAAGTGCACTCTGAACTTCGCCTTGCTCGTAGCTTAATTGCTGAGAGAGACTCTGAAGTCCAACACATGCGTGCAACAAACAACCAGGTTTGCTAATTGATCATGCCATCAAAACACAGCTGTGCTTCTACTTAGAATTATCTATCAAGTTAAGAAGTTTCTGGGTCCAGAATATTAGGAGGAAAGAATATTGAAATGATATTGTTTGACTTGTAATGAGCCTACTGCAGTACGTCGAAGAGAATGAGAGACTGAGAGCTATTCTAGGAGAATGGAGTGCTCGGGCAGCCAAGGTCCGCTGATTGATATAGTAGCATCTCCTTTAACGGACACCATTATTTTGAAACTTGCAACTCACAGTTAGTTATCTGCTGCAGCTTGAGCGAGCGCTTGAGGCAGAACGCATGTCGATTGTGGAATTGCAGAAGAGCATAGCAGAGCTGCGAAGCAAACCACCCAATCAGTTGGCTGATGAGCATCAAGAATAATTGCTGCATATGTGGGAACTTGCTCTCTAGTAGAAACAAGCTACTGAGCGGTCTGATCTGTACAGCTTACTCGCCTGGAATGCAATTAGTGGAGATATTTTTGTTGATCAGACCAATGGGTAAAAGAGGGGGGGATATGGCCAAAATGATGAATTGGTTCGAATTTATGGCTTTTTGAGACTTTGTTAGTTGACCCTTGTTAATATAAAGCGAAGATATATTGATTGTTGTACTACAGGGTTTCATTCTTTCTTTTGTTTTTTTGGTCTTCAGGTAATGGATTTTACTATAAGAAAAGTTTCAATGCTTATATAACGAGATTCAAACTCAACCACTAAACTAAACTATATACAGAATACGCCAAGGTTTCTGTAGGGAAAATATGAACTTAGTGTTAGCTGCCTTCGGGCTATGATGGATGGCTGTTAGCTTTATGCCCGCTTGTATCAGTATAGATGCAACTACGACCTGTCTTTTGGGCCTCACAGCATTTGCTTCCTTACCATCACAGTCTCGAGTTAAACTATAGAGGACGCTAACTTTTCCAGAACTAAGAAGAAAGAACGATAGATGCAACGACAGTCTTAGCTTAGCCACGCTGATGATGATCACTAGAAAAGAGCATCATAAGACGATCAAATTGGGAGCAAAGCACCTGTGCGTGTCCAAGATATGAAGGCAAGCAAAATTAATACAAGTGATAATGCCACACGCAAACATTTGCAACAGTATCAACTTATCAATTCCCTTGCAAGTACAAGTCTTCACTGATCCCCTTAACCCAGTTGCCATGATACTGGTAGATATAATTATCGTATTCAATCAGTTGATATTTACAACCAAGTTAATTTATACAATAGATTGAATAACAAACACTGAGCTTTCCGCTTCCTCAACCGTGCCTGCCAGAAAGAGATAGTCCTCGTTCATACATGCGCTGGATTTCTTCCCTATACTCTGTCAATGACTTGTCGGGAAGGGCCGGGGTCAACTCGACGACATCCCCCATTCTGAGATTCCGACTCGGATCGCTAACTGGCTCATGATTCAGTCTGGGCCTTAATTCTAACTTCACAGGGAAACTGCATGGAGATCCTCTCGAGTTTCCTTCCCCAGCTCTCTCCATCAAGTCGAATACAGTGGAATCTGCTGGAAACTCCTGCACGGACATCTGCAATCACACATAATAGCCACCTTAGTTATCAGCAAGAGACTATTTGCAGACAACAACTAAAAGAAGAAAACTCACCTTCTCATTCTCCAGTATTATGATGTAGACAGGTCCATTATGGCCACACTGCTGTGTGTAGGAATAAGGGCAGTTATCAGAATGAGAAGGAAATTGACATGGTGGCCTGAACAAATTTGTGTGCCCAACTGATCTGCACTGTTCGGTCTTCATCGTCTCACATTGCCAGCTGAGAACCCATCTTGCCCATTCGACCATTTGAAGTACAAATGATGCATGCCTGCAGTTACCTTCTTTGTATCTCCAATGGGCTGCAAATCCATATTCTGCCTGCAAATGCATCTCGTTTGTTCGGATCTGAACTTCCAGAGGAAGCATTTCTTCGCTCAATACAACCGTGTGCAATGATTGATACCTGCAAGCAATGTCAACATCAATTCAAAGAACAATTATATTAAACTTCATCAATAACTTACCCATTAAATTTGGGACGAGTTACGTAGTCCTTGAACCTCCCAATAACTTTGGGCCATAATCGATGCACAATGCTCAATGCCTTGTAGCAATCTTCCTCTTTCTCAACTATTAAACGTAAACCATGAATGTCATGGATTTGATCCATGTTAAGTTTCTTCCTAGAAATAAGCATCACAAGAATCAGACTCAGAAATTACAGAAATAAAACTATAGCTACATCAATGAAAGTTTTAAAGGATGTCAATTTCGACTTGCAAAAAATTGGTAAATAAAAAGTTGGAAGGCGTACTTTGTCATTTTAGAGTAAATACTATACAAGCTTTTATGCCTTCCGGATAGAACATGATAAGAAACACCTTCATCTACCAGAGCCTTTCCTAACTTCTGCAGTGCAGATGCAACCAGTGCTTCATTTAAGGATTTCAAAAGCTGCAAGGATAAATCTCTGTGCTGTTCTGGATGAAGGTGTTTGAAACACAAAGTCTGTAATTGCTCCTTCCAAGTAGAGATTCCCAATCTACTAGCTAGAGGTGCAAAGATTTCCAGAGTCTCCTTCGCAAATCTCTGTTGTTTGACCATAGGTAATGCTTCCAATGTCATCATGTTATGAAGTCTATCTGCTAGTTTTATAAGCACTGCCCTAGCATCTGCCATTGCAAGGAACATCGTATGCAAGCGATCAGCCTCAACATATTTATTTGCAGTGTTGTTATCACGAGCAAGCTGGCTCAAGTGGCTTAACTTAGAAACCTGAAAAAATGAGATAAGTCATTTATTATCTTAGCCTTTTTTCTGCTCCGTATGATTCCCTATGGTGACTCTATACACTGCTCCAAAATCCACAGAATGGCCTAGATATAAACAGTTCCAAGAATGAAACATGATAATATTTCTTTCTTATTTCTCAAAGCATATTAAACTGCATAGCGAAATGACTAATAAACATTTTAGATAGTATGATAAGCTCTAAATTTAAATTAAGTTGGATAAACTGAACTAAAGGAACACAACATATTCATCATGACTAGTAGTCCTCATCGAGATATGAACGTTAATATTTGATACTGAGCTCAGTGTCACGGAGCTTGACCACCATCGATCACCTTGTTAACAAAAAGCTAACAGTTTTGCTTAATAGATTATTAAAGTGATGCCCCATAAAACAGACAACCACGAACACAACATACCATTTTTTTTCCCACATGTATCACCTCACATCTCAATATGTGGATCATCAATGTCTGGTTTTCACGCTACCCTTCTTTTGGTACCCAAAATATCATGTTTGATGACAATAATAAGTATATGAACACTTATGTCTCCCCAATCACAAAAGTAGCTTTCTTTCAATAATCCTATGAGTTATAAATACAAGGAGAATGTCAAATAAGTTTTGGGCTAAAACACGAGACAATAAATTTAAAACAGATGAAAGCTAAATTGTTTCAATGCTTAAACTTATATTAGTGCACTTTACTAAGTAACTAGCAAGTAACTTTATCAAAATTTTACCAGGATACTGTTGAAGATTTACAAACATAATTAAGCAAAATGGATGCTGGCTATACAAAGTCAATCATTCTGAAGCTTTGTATATGAACTCTGATAAGCATTTAGCACGTGCATACAAAAAGATTTCAAATTAGAGTAAAGGTAAAAAATAAAACCTCTTTACAATAAAAATTGCATAAGAACAAGCCTTTCTCACACATAAAATAATGATCCAATGTGCTAGAAGATTCTCACAAATTGAAGAATAATTTCAACTCTACAACTGACAAGCACGGTAAGATGGTAAGCCAGAATTAAAAAAAAACAAAGCACAAGAGAAACACAATACCCCTTCGACCAGATCAGCAACCCCAGCTCCAAACATATGAAAAATATGATCATAATCCATAAAAGAATCATCGAGCGTATCATGTAAAAGCCCTGCAGCAACTATCGTACAATTAGCCCCGACGTCGGCCAACAACACTGCTGTCTCGACACAGTGCTGCAGGAAAGGATCTCCACTTGCTCTCATCTATCATAAAGGATAAGAAAACCCAGATCATGTGAGGACTTATTTCTGGCTTTAGAATTCAAACACTCAAATGTCGTGGATTAATTAATCTAGAAAGAATAATAATGATAATAATTTCACTCATCAAATTAAAAAATTAATGATCACCTGCCCCTTGTGAGCCTTTTCGGCCTCATAAAAAGCCTTGAGGACGATCTCCTCGTGGAAAATCTTATGTCTTGCCTGAGCCCCTGCTAACAATTCTTGGGCGTAGGGCTCACAGGTAGTTTCAGTGTCGATCATACTGTCATCCAAACCAAAAGGCAACTCTTCGACAGAAACTGTGCCACCGTTAGGTGTAGAAAAGCTCGGGGAATCATAAACCAGGCAAGGACTGAGGGCGTTCCGAATGAAACCCTTAAAGAGCCTATCTTTTCCCGTTCGCCAATCGCCTCCCATCCACTCCCGAGGGGTCCTCACCAAAGGCGGGCTTTTGGAAGATCCGCTTCCACTGCATGTCACCGGGCCCTGGAACACCGACACCGGGCTATGCTCTCGGCCCTTGAACGGCGACGATGAAAGCGAGTAGGAGTACAAGCTTCCAAGATCGTCCGACCTATCGTGTCGGAAAGAACCGAGTTCGTCGGTGCTGACGAAGCCGGAAGCGGAGACGTGGCGCGAGGCAGCAGCCGCGGGGGCGGTGGACGAGAAGATTCGGGAGAGACCACCAACAATCGGCTTCTGGGAGACGGCGGCTGCGGCCGAGGAGGCGGAAGAGGAGGCGACGGGAGCTGCAGCGCGGGGGTTGAGGTCCAAGTCCGTGGAGGAATGGGAGGCGGTGATCTGGCACGAATGGTGGTGGTGTGTCGAGCAGACGCCGCTAGGGGGGCTCGCGTAGAGGGCGATCGCCGGCACTGACATGGTCTCTCCTGAAGCTAACAGATCAACCTATGCCCAAAACACAAAAAAAATCGACCTTTCACCCCGAAGATGCGTCGTAGAGGAGATCAGAAGCCCTAATTCCAAGGAAATTTAACCAAACAGATATAAGAAATCCGAGGTCGGTTGGTGGAAGGGCGACGAAGGAAGAAGCTGAGGGCAACGGAACGCCAGAGAGGCTTGAGATCGATATCCGTCGCCGCCCGAGAAGAATCTGGTCGCTCCGGGGGTGCTATTATTATTGGAGCGCTCTTATTCAGCAGCCACCAGTCTAAGGAACGGTGGAATGACCCGATTGGCCTTTGGATGACAACTGTTGGTTTGCATGCATAGAGCTTCCCCTAAATTGAAACAGGCCACAGCATTTTCGAGTCATCTAAACCCAAAAGTAAGTCACACACCCTTTATTAGTTTATTGGAATTTTGCTTTCCTTTCTTTTTTTTTTTGCTTGTTCGAATTTGGCCAAATTAATATTGGAATTTTTTTTTCTTTTGCTTGTTTAGATTTCGCCAAATTAAACATCAAGTTTTGTTGCAGTAAGTGGTGAAGGTTATTGGCTATGATAGTATGCATGCCTCGAATTTGTTGGATCGAGATTTTAAATTTTAAATCTACCGGTTAGATGCATCATTATCATTAAAAAAAATTATAGATTTCGAACTCTCTAAATAATATTAAAAAATATAAAATAGGATTTTAAAGTCTTGGTAAACTCATTACTATATTTTAGGATTAATTATAAATTATCCTTTGTAATGAGTTATCTTTAACATTTTGATGCTTTCGCTTTTAAATGTTACATTGATATTTTTATTATTACAAAAATAAAATATTTAGATCTATTTATATAAATGATATTAATTTTTATTGATAAAAATATAAAAATAAAATAATTTTTTTATATTTCTAGATGATAGTTATGGATGACGATACCACTAAGAGCCATGGTGACTGTTATGGAGGATGAGAGCGACGACGATAGATGAGAGTCGCTTTACATCTGTGTTGACGCTCGATAACTACATCGGTGTCAACGCAGATACAAATATGCTCTCATCTCTCATCGTCATTTTTCTCATCCATAACAATCCCTCGTGACCCCTAATAACGTCATCATTCGTCATCATCAATTGAAATATTATTAAAATTATATTTTTTATCTTTATTTTCGGACGATGTTAGGATAAATGAACCTAGATATTTCACTAGCTAACTACATAAAATAATATATAACTAATCCTATATTTTAACTGACCTGGTTGATTGAAATGACATTTGCATCACCATTTGTTATAGCATAATCATAATGGCTTAGCTAAGTCATACAAAGTGGCCTGTGCTTTACCGCTGGAAACCATTGTTGTCGGTCCCCACAAAGCTATGACTCAGCTAAGCCATAGAAAGAATTCACATCCATTTCAAGTTTATCATCAAGAAAAGAAGAGAAGAACATATTCTTCTGGACGCTGCTGTAGTTGACGTCTCAACTCATATGCCAACAAGTGTCTTAACATTCAGGATTCTTCTTATTATTCCAATTCACAATGTGCTCTTCTATCCAACAAAATCTGGGGTTCTATCCAACAATTTGTGCATCGAGCCAGAGCACAAGGCAACAACATGGGGGAAGGAAGGTGTAGCGAGAGGGCAAAAAGCAACAATAACACCCTGATGAAATGGACAGATGCAGAAGCTGTGAATCTTAGAAGCTATCACTCAAAACTATTATTCAATGCTATCTTGACTTCGATATTCATAAGTCCCAACAATTTTTGTATAAATCATAACTTAATGTATATTGTAGCAATCACAAAATGTGTTTTTTCTTCTCTCCTATTCTTACTCGAGTTCACATTCTCAATAAAGAATGAACGATCACCATTTTGGCTTATCAGAACGAGGAAAAATGTGATAGTGGAGTCAGCTCCAAACTCTAGAAACAGAATTAGAAACCTCGTCAAGAAGTATTAAATTCTCAACTGACGCCTGCAGCAGCTGGAAGTGGTTGAACATTGATGACATCGTAACAACGCGCACAAAGAGTCGGATGTTCTGCAAATGAACCGACTTGAGGTTCATAGTTCCAACATCTCTCGCATTTCATGCCTTCGGCCCGAGAAACTCCAATCCAAATTTCACCACTTCTTTGATCGGTGTAGTTGCCAGCATATGGTATGCTCGTAACCAATTCGGTATTTGGTGAACTTAGAACTTTAACCTGAAGCAGTATATAGATATGCCAGGATGATGTATATAGAAATAAGGTTGTGCTAACAAATGGCATCCGGAAAAAGTCTGTTACCTGAGATGTTATAAAAATCCTATGCAGAGCATCAGCTTCATTCCCAGCCATGCACAATTCCTGCAATCTGGAGGTCACAACACCATCTGAGGCACGAAGATAAACCTTTGCTTCCAAGCTGGACCCAATCAACTTTCCAGCTCTAGCATTCTCTAGGACTTTGTTCACCTCTGACCTCAACTGGTTAACGGTACACTATGAATCATTAGCAGCCATGACAATAATATCAAGTATTCTGTAGTAAGAATCACACACCACTACATCAAGCTTTAGATTTTTAAAAATATATTTAACAGCCACAATGGAGGGCGAGCCTTGATGCCAAGGTTGCTAATTAGCAATCTAGGCATCCAGGTTCAAGAGAAGGAAATTGTTGAGCAAGCTTTAAAATATATTTAACAACCACGATGTAGGGTGAGCTGTGCCACCATGGTAAGGTTACTAATTTGTAATCTAGGCATCCAGGTTCAAGTCAAGCACTTCTCTTCTTATAGGAGTATGGCTATGTACAATGACCCTCATTAGATGCACATTGCAGAATTCTGTTGACTGAGCTATCCTTATTTGATAGCACTTTGACACATTAAAGAACGAGAATGACCAACAAAACTAATTAAGTGACAATTGAACATATTTTAACCACACAATTCGTCCATATTGTCTAGGCACTCTTCCACATTCGTCTCAACAAAGAGAATAGGAAGACAATGCACAAATGATATGAGCACATCAACAAAATTCCAGTTAGTGTGGACAAAGAGTGATACAGGGAAGAGTAAGTAAAGAAAAAAACACACATCATTTGAGGCCATGAGACCCATCAGCTGCACCTGCTCTCCGTTCGCCAACAGCATGGGGAGGAGATGAGGGGACAGATAGAGGGGGAAAAGAAGTGAAAGAGGGTAAAGAGAAGAGAGAAAACAGGAGAGAGAAGGGACAGGGTATTGGTTTTGTTATTGATTTTTTAAAATGTTAGCAGAACATATGCATAATTATTTTTGTTGCATAATTTGTTTTTGCAGTACTTTCTGAAAATTCCTTTTTATACTTTTGATTAAGTATATTTTTTAATAAATCCTGATATACTAATTTCCAGTTCCTGCATGGGCAGGAGCCTCATTTTGTGTTTTTCCCGAACAGCTCCTGTCTTTTGGTTTTTCCCAAACAGTGTTCCCTTATTAAAAAAATACTCAAACTACCCCTCAAAAAATAGCCTGTACTTTTCCTGTCCATTAAAGTGTATTGGCTTGTAAGTGTTTTGGCTAAAAAAACAAAAACACTGTAAACTACTTGAAACACTATAACTGAGCCAAATGAAATCAAAACACACAAAATCATTTGAAATATTATACTAGGATTCAAATAGGTATTTATAACAATTTATGAACAACATCACCCAAAAGAGGAACAAAAAATATGTTTGTTACAGTGTTTTGGCCATCATAGCAAAAATACTGTAAAAACCTACTTGAAAACTATATAAATGACCCAAATGAACTCTTAACCTCAATTAAACCAGTTATAAGCCTAAAAATATGATATTGTAATGATCTACGAGCAATGACAACCAAAGATGCACAATATGATATCACTTACAGTGTTTTTTAATAACGTTTACAGTGTTTTCAGTATCTCAATAAAAAAATTGTAAATGCTATTGAAAAACACTATAAATAACCCAAATGAAAACAACGTTACAGTTCAAAACTGGTGAAGAAACTAACGGAAAAATTTGGCGGAAAGAGTTGGTGATGGGGTATTTTGGGTATTTTTTGAATTAAGGGCACTATTTGGAAAAAACCAAAAAGGGAACGTTGTTTGGGAAAAACCCAAAATGAGGATCTTTTCCAAGGAAATTGCCCAATCCAGAATCTATTAAATTATTTTGCTTCACTTGTTTTTTATCCATCATATTTTGCATTTTAGTGGAACTATAGAGTATCTGAGACCTAGAAGTGCTAGGTTCATGTTGACACCATATCACTTGGACCTATCTGAATGTTGGTAAAATGAGACACCATATCAGGGGTCCACTGAAGTCCTTATACCATAGCTGCAATAGTATGTTGCAATGCGTGTACATCGCACTGTATCTCACATATGCTTATACCATAGAAATGAGAGTGAGGACACTTTTCAGTTATTAAAATAGCTTAACTGACCTAAGATATAGGCAGGTACCTTCATTTTATTTGAAATTCTAGGTGGCTAACATCTAAAAAAAACTAAACCTTGAAATAACAAGTAGCTCTAGTTTGAATCTACAATAGGCAACAGCTAAAAAAGTTAATCAACAGTAATAAAAAAAAAATACAAATGATCTGTCATAAAAGTAATCTGATTACTGCTCAATTCTGGCATTAACAAGAAAATGACAATCTCAATGACAGATGAAGGCATATTGATCCAAGGAAAATAAAGGTCAATTACCTATTTATTCTAATGCACTCCAGATATAAAGAAGGGGAACATATAACATAAAAGGTACATAATGCTCCGGAATTAGATGAAGAAATTTTTGCACACCTCGAGGATTGTCCTCCAAAAATCAACATCATCAGCAGGCATCCTGAGCCAATTTTCATTTGGAACCGGCCATTTCAACTCGAAAACAAATTTCACAATAGACCCGTCTCCTGTAATGTATTCAAAAGGGAGGTTTTGCCATACATCCTCAGCTAAATGTGGCAAAATTGGAGCAATTAATCTAACAATGGTAAGAAGATGTGCTTCAAGAACCGTTTGGCAACTCCTCCTAGTAAAACTGGCTGTACCCCTGAAAAATGCCCATTCAGTTGAGGAACAAAAACAAGAACCAACAAGCATTACAGAGAAAATTATACTAGTCTATACCGAATACCGGGACAGAGGCAAAATGATAATCTGTCTCTAAGCTTTAACAATGTCAAGCATTTTAGTGTATCTGAATAACTCCATAAATTTCTCCATATAACAGGACATGTTTGACATCCAAGTCTTCAGCAGCAAGTACTAAAATACCACAAGCCAGAACTACGTTGGTCATATATAGGCACAGCAACGCACCATCTCAGCTAGTGCCAACACTGTTAAAATTATGCACTAATGCACATTGCTCACTAGATTACGTTGGCAACACCATAAAAGATATCACACTTTTGCATGGTGCTTCAATGCTTTCCCATACCAACTTTCCGCATAATGTCAACTAAAGAAGTGAAAGAGATGACACACACCAGTGCAATTCAGCTGATTTGACCACAAAACTATTTTTGCCGATTATGAATCAAAATATCAGTCCGCTTAACATTCTTTGTCTACAAGATGCACCTAAAATGAAAATTGAGCTTGATGATTCATCTAGTGATAAATCAAAATGGTCATAATTCTTTTGGATTGAAATTGTAATTCTTGTTCATTTCAGCACCTATTTGCATTAAGTAGCATGAAATGAACTATAAAACATCATATCAATCATATGAAAATACAGAGGCTGGAGAACCTTAACATATTCACAAAGCAACAAATTAATACAAAATCATAGACTCAAGAGTACATCCTGAAGGTGTAAAATAAAAAGAATCTAGGTCTAATGTATGAAGCCTATGCTAGTAGCAGACTGGTACTATAAGAATTGTATCACAACCTGCCACAATATGCATGTATCTCACATGTCAGATCACATGCCAAGACTATTTCCAAGTCAAATGACAAGCATACAGGTGCCTTCAACGGCATATCAACTTATCAAGAACTAGCACAGTATCAAATGCATCAGCACAAAATTGGCTCGTTATACATGAGTTTGCCATTCCAGTATTGACATACATATCACTGCATGGCCAGTGGTTTGATGTCTGATTAAAATATCATGTTGCTCAAATCAGGCATTTAAATGGAACATATACAAGTCTACAATGGAAAAGTAATTGTTACAAGCATACGATAATATGTCCAAAATATATCAGTTTTGACAAGTGTGTGAAGCAGGTAGCCAGCAAACAATATTATGTCCAAAATTTCTTCCAGATAATCATAAAGGAGTTATGAACACATTATTAAGAGTTAAAAATTTGATATGGCATACTAAATTAAACACTTCGTATCTAGCATTGTTCAAGAGTATAATCCAAGTTGGTACCATACCCAAAGTGGTAAAGGATGTAAACCTTATCTGAACTCGTAACTTTTTTGGCTCAGTTTATAAGAATAGCTTCATTTTAAAACCAATTCTAAGTCATATGTGAGATGCCAATTGGTTCTATCACCTACTATATGTTTTCATCTTGGGTTGGGATCCCCTTTCAATTTTTTTGCATGGATCCAATTCTCAGTCATTTGTTGACAACTAGAGGAAGTGTTTGGGCCCACAGATGACAGGTATGGATCATATTAAAAGATGATTCAGATAGGAGAAAGGATGGTTTCAATTTAAGATAACTGTCACCCTTTTAACTTTTTTACCCTTGTAGGCTTATACCACGCTTCAACTTATTTACTCTACCTTGCAGGTGCACCATCTAGTCTAGTTTGGTGGTGTACATCTTGTATCATCTTCAAATCAATTTACACTTCCTTTAAGTGCGCTTCATGGTAGCTTTCAGAATTCTGAGCATAGGTTATAGACAACTGAATGCCATATACTGTAACAAAGAGTCCTAAAAGATCTACCAAAAAATCAACTGCATGATTATATCATGACTATACAAGTCTAAGAATAACCAATTGATAAAATTTTATTCTGTCTACAGGCCGTTTCTAAAGACAACCTACAACACTAGTCACTGTAATTGGGCCAAAGCTGAAAACGACAGTTTCAAGCAATTCGATACTGAAATAATCAAATGTTACTCCCTTGTTGAACAGAAGAACTACTCTCAAAAGATTGTAGTAAACATGAAACACATAACTAAAAGACAATAACCACAAGATGCTTCCAAAAAACTATAAGAAAGACATACCCCACATAAAGTCGGTCTTTAGCAACATCAAGATAGAAATTTGATAGATCAACAATGGCAAAACGTTGAATAATCTGGAATACAAAGAGCAATCAACATCAAACAAATTATATGACTTGTCAAGATATAGATCAAAGATGGAGGACTGGCATGTCAAGATGTTGATCTCATTTCAATTGAATGACATTTTAAAACTACTTATAGATGACACCCATCAACAAAATGATGAATTAAAAAAGCTGCAACTTTCATGACCCACAACTTCAAGTCTTTGCTAGATGATAGTGCAAGCTTCCAGAATGACTCATAGCAAGGATTTCAAAACCAGTTCTATTGATTAGAAAGACTGGTATATGGCCACCTGGTATACAGACCAGGTGATTTTGTCAGGTTCCTTTTGATACTGGGTATACCACCTCTATTGCTTGGTACCAGTATCCCTTTTTGGTTTTTAAACTCCCCACACCTCGCTATTTAATTTTAAATCCTTGGCCTCCACCTCCACCTCCTTTTAGACTGCATTGTCACCTCCTCCCTGATGTCACCACCTCCTAATGCACTCACTCTCTGATAATAGTGGTCCAGACCATACTGCTGGTACCAACCTAGAGGGACACATGTTACAATACATGGTACCAATATCATACCATTCAGGTCACCTATCATTACCGACATTGGATCGAGAATATGATTCATATTATCAATCCTTAGTCCTTACTACCAAAATAAATGAATTATTGTTTAGTGTATGCATATGGGCCACTAGTTAAATCACAAACCAAAATGTGAATAGGTGAGTAAGCACTAGAAGTTTATTACTGTCAGTTTTGATCGGGGCTGTTCAATTCGTATCTTATAGAAACTTAGTTTTGATAAACAGAAATTCCAAATATTATGGGAGTTGTATAATGCAAAAGCATAACTTGAGGAAGAAATATGTTTACACTTTTATTCAAAATTACAACAGCAAACAATCCTTTTGATAGCATATCACATAAAAAAATAAATGAAGACATGCAAATTATATTTTAAAACTTTGTACACCTAGTATAGCATCATATATATCCATTGTTTGAAAGCTTGTCAATAATTTTTAGCCATGTAACAGACAATGGAGTTAGTAATGTCTAACCCATGAATCTGAAAATTGGATATTGTTAACTGGTTTTATATATATATATATATATATATATATATATATATATATATATATATATATATATATATATATATATATATATATATATATATATATGGACCAGTATGCCATGGTGTTTTATTCACTGGTATTGCTGTAATTGTTTTATGGACATTGTATCGACCAATAAAAACATGTTTGAGAAGAATGCATGAGCAATTGAAACATTTTGAAATTTATTGATGATTAGCAGAGAGTTGGGCTGCTCCAACAACAGATTCATCCTATTATAGTGGTCAAGAGTGAGCTATACTTGTTAAACTAAAAAAAGAAACACTCTACTAATTTTACCAGTGAAGCTGACACACAATAGTGTTTTTCTCACAATCTTTGGAATTTCGAAGTGGCATACAGTAAAGCAAATGCCTTGATTGTATTTTCATGTGTCTGAGCATTATATTATTTTGCTTGCAAATAGGACACTTTGATTCAAGTTTTGCTCTAGCTGTCTTGTTTGTCAATGCAACATGGTGGAATAGTCCTAAAAGTATATATGCCATGTAGTTAACTAATCCATTGCTAATCTCAGCAGAGCAATTAATTAATTCTGCATGTGACACATATGCATAAAGAATGAATTGGTTTTGCAAATAATGAATTGCATATAGTGAAGCAAAAGTACCTGGTATATTTTGTAGAAATGGTAAAGCTCATAACCATCCTGTATTGTCTTCACAACATTTTCAAGTTGGTATAATGCAAATTTGTCAATTTTTGGAAGATCATCATATGGAACAGAATTCTCTGTCTATATTCAACAGAAAAAAACCTATGATTAGATGAGATTCATGAGAAAGAAAACATACTAGGCACTAAATAACATTCATGGTTATCATATAATATTTTCAAGGTAGCTATAACTTTCACCTTTGCATAAAAGTTCTATCATTTTATAGATCGATATGGTAACAGTAACCGGAACCTTTTATAGGAGTATGAAACATTGTAATGCAGAAAATATTAATTTGAACGGAATGGTTTGACATGCAGTGTGCTTTATTAATGGATGAATCCAGTGCATGATCCTCTAATCAATGTGGGGTTTAGGGAGGACCAAAAATACAGCCTTATCCCTAGAAGTAGAGTGTGTTTATGCAATACAAATTCTTGTCATCCAGTTCTGAAACAAGCAACCTTACAATTGTAAGGTGGTTCGCCCTTGCAGTGTGCTTTATTAATGAACGTTGACAAGTTTCATCGAAACAATGATAGTCTCATTATAAATTAATCTTGGTTAAGGTGCTCTGGAAGGTAATAAAGAGAAATACCCAGTCAGAAAAGGGAATGGTGAATGACCACTTATGATTTTGCAGCACATACATTAATTTGTTAAACAAGAAAATAATATATAACAGACAACTTAGACATACTTTCCAATCATGAAGATTTGACAACAGAAACCGCAATGTTCCCCGTAGTTTTCTATACATGTCAGACATTTGACGGAGGATTTGGGGACCAATCAACACATCGCTAGTATAGTCGACACTAGAAACCCAAAGACGAAGTACATCAGCTCCATAACCAGGTTGATCCTAGCATAGAAGAAAGAAAATCATCAGAAACTTAAAATTCTTAAAGCAACTTTATAAGCAGGTCTATTAAAACAAACCTTAGAATTTTTTCCTCCATTAATTACAATATCTGGATCAACAACATTACCAAGAGATTTGCTCATTTTCATACCCTTTTCATCAAGTACAAAGCCATGGGTTATGACACATGAATAAGGAGCATTTCCTGGAAAAGATAGAAGCAGTATGGTATCACTCTTTTCAAATTAACTATCAAAATATATTACAGAGTAAGACTAGAGAGATTATAATCCTTCACAGTTTCCCATGTTACTGAGAAGAGAACTCCTCCAGAAGTTGAAGATTTAAGAATTAAGATCTTTGGTCTGTTTTGATAAAAATATCTCATTACAATAATCTAGCAACATCCGAAATCCCAGTTCCAGGCCAACAGCAGTGATTGCATTTTACCGAATTGAACCAAGCTCTAAAAGACCATATCAGGCACACGAAAAAGGACCAGCCTTTAAAAGGGATGACTGAACTGATAAACCAATTTGGGCTCATTAATATCAAGAGCTCGTCAGAGATCTAACAAGCCTTTATCAGTCAAAAGGACCTGTTCCTTCCATCTGTCTTTGATTGTGAGAGGGGACTAGGATTGGTTTGCAATGCTGCTGTAGCTCCAAAGGAAGAGAGAATGAGAGATAAAGGGAGAAAGGAAGAAAGAAGAGATAGCCATGTGGGCCTCCCTCCAAAGAGCCTTGCTGGGCCACAGAAAAGTAGCTGGAGTGCTTCATTTCACCTTTCTTTTGGCTTCCCTATTCTATAAGGCATGGTAGTTGCGACATCAGCCTCACACAGGACAATCCATTCTGGCAGCCAGTTAAAACCTAGGTGCTTCCAGTGCTTAAGTACTTTGCCCAAACTAATGAAAGCAAATCATCACGTGAAGTCATCACCACATAAATTCTCAACACTAAGTGAATCTGATAAATGGTAAAAACCATTTGAAGTGAAGAAAGTTACAATAAGTACTTTACAAAAACTTAAATACCTGTTGTTGCAATACTGGTTAACAAGGAGCTTTGGAACCATCCACGATGCTGGTCACTACCTTCGAGATACAAATCCGCAGGAAAATGAAGGCCATCTCTTTTTCCTAACACTGCTGCCCAAGATGAGCCTAGATAGGTAGCATACAGGAAACACAACAACAGAACCAAAAAAAGAAAAAGAACAAACATTTCATATCAGTTGAAGAATAAAATGGTAAATTAGTTAAAAACTGAAACTCATGTATATCATATAATTACAGCATAAAATAGATGCAGAAGAGTTGCATTGTACTCCAGTTAAGCTAACTCATGAAGTAAACCGACACAAAGCTAATAAAGATCTGTTATCCCCAATTGCTGAAATATCAAGCAAAATTTTGAACAAGTGATGAGATAAATCTATATAGTGCTGAAAGTACAAGGGTAAATCTGTTAGAATGGTGTTCATCTTTCATCATTTATTCTTTAATCTTGTAAATTATCTTTTCATTTCCATCCCAAAACTATAAATCCTAAACAAATAATGTTCTTTTTTCTTCAAAGGATCTCTATGCATTTGTCGTACTAGTAGCAGTGCTCATCTTATATCAGGTTGGTATCAAAGCAATTGGTCCTACATAATAGTGGTATCAGATCTTCCGATATAGATGAGATGTTCTATCGTTAGGACAATCCATATATTCAATCATTTGACTTGGTATGATTTCCTATGTAGTGAAAGTGTCAGACATGGGAATTATTTTGTCTTTTTTTACTTTATATATATGTTATTTTGGGTTGCATTCTGCGAATGTAATAAATTGTGATACGACAAATCTTATGAAAACTACATTAGATACCAAGATTATACAAGAAGAACAGAGGTTAAGCTAAACATGACAGTAATTGTGAACATATATTTGACTAAAGATGCTCTACAAGGATAATCTCCAATAAAGAGTTAATGTTAAGCAACATAATCTCTCAAAGCAAAAAAGATCAAGCAAACATGGTAGATGATATACTCAGATGTAGTTTATTTGGTTAGCCCTTGATTTATGAAATTAGAATTCTTTATTCATATTATATTTTTCTTCTTGTACTTGGTGCTTTATAAAAAAGGAATGTATTGTTGAGATCATTACAATTGTAATACAAGATTATTACAAACTAGTTGTATAAATAGAATGTTTTCCATATTAAGTAATAAGTATGAGGGATCAAGGCCACATCCCTAGGAGTGATTCTCAGAAACAGTGTATCTAGTAGTTATCCACGGTGAACATATCCATCGTGAGCTATGTGGAGATATAATATCATCCTAGAGAGTTAATTCTTAAACCAGAATGAGATAGATGTTTTATTCTTTTCCTCATAAAGTATCTTTCCTTTTTAATTCCACAACCATCAGATCCTAAAGAAAAAAACATATGCTATTTGTTCGGAGAACCCTCTGTGCATTTGTCAAACGTCATGTTAGCATCAAAGCTCACCGCATATCGTCATGGTTAGCTAATGAAAGATCATAGTAGTGTTATTTAGTCACAAACAACTATAAGGGTGAAGGAGACAAGTTTGGCAAAAGACATTGGATACTGATTTAGGCTTCACAATTTACAACATGCCATGGATAAAAATCTTGATCCCATTACATAATGATCAGTATCTGGACCAGAACAATATTAATATTGTACAGTGCACCAAAGTCGATATGGACCGACACCATTCGATATCGGCTGGACCTACATAGAGATTGAGCGATAGAGAGGACTACAAAGAGAAGAGGAGGTGGTGTAAGGGGAGGGTGTGGCATAGAAGTGGAGAGAACAAGAGGTGACAAAAGGAAGAGAAGATAGAGACAGAGAAAGAAGGGAGAAAGGTAAGAGTAAGACAACTAGCAACAGCACAAATTAAACAAGATAGAGCAAGGAACAGATATTTAACTTGAATAAGAACACAAATTCACAATATAAACAAATAAAGAAAATGCACAGATATAAGTAGATCCATCGAGGACCTTTTAGATGAGAAACCCTCTACAGAAAATTTATTCATCATTTGATTTGCCTATGATCCATATAGCACAAAAACATACCAGAGTCAAACCAAACATCCATGGTATCAGTTCCCTTATAGTATTCTGAAGCATTGTTTTGATATTTATGAGGAAGAAGTTCCTCTGTTGACATGTACCACCAGGCATCACTACCCTTCTTTGACACAACAGCTGAAACATGAAAAAAATGGATCATGATAGGCAAAATAAGAACATACAGTATTTTATATCGCTACCCATTATATATAGAAAATGGAAATCATACCATCATAAGCAACACAAGAACAAATAAAATCTATAAAATCCTCATCGGAACTTTAAAATGTAAATTAAGCCCATGACTAACTCAAACAATAAACAAAAAGGAAAATCCACTAAGCTCACATTGTATGTTATGTGGGATAATATCAAGAAAGATATCTGTAATGCTTTATCAGAAGGAACCTTGTATGTCATTTATAATTCTGTCAGTATAAATTAAAGAACTATTAAAAACTCAAGTTTTTTGGAATAGAAAACACAAAAAAATTATGAAATTTTTGCAATGAGAAATAGAACTAAAGCATAGAACCATGTCTCTCTAAATTTATATTAAGCATCCACCCCTTCATCAAGTCTTAAATTACAGAAAACTTCCTTAAATAATTTACCTCAAACTTATCAAGAATATGCAATATGGATATATCCACCAATCAGCAAAGACTGCCCCTATATCAAATAACAGTCTATGGCCAGCCGATACGTACAAACTCACAACGCAACTACACAGTTAACTAGCTACTCAATAATCAATGTAGTCATACTTGCTCCAAAGTTCCAAACCCACTTATCCAGACCTAAAACAAGTATCTGAATAGTGACTAGTAACCCATAGTGATCAATGATCCATATGGGGTTCAGATTCGACAATCTGTTGACTTGATACCACCTTTCGGATGGATGTTTTGGCAGAGAAATTAAGCTTTTGCTGCAATAAACACTCCTTAGAAAAGGGAATTAATTTTGTTGTGAATTTAAAGTGCCTAAAATAGGGAACTAAAGCAAAGAGTTCTTGAGTGACGATCACTCGAAAGTTCTTGCATGACAAGCGCAGATAGATCGCTCTCGGCAAGACGCAGTTTGCTGTTGGTTCTCCCTTTCTTCCCTCTCACCGACAGCACCTTTGTTTGGCACTATAGAAGGGGTTGAATGTGTCGAGTTTGCTGTTGTGATTCTACAAAATGCTAAAAAGTGATATTATGCAGACATTACTGATGCAATGGACATAATTTAACTACATAGACTACAGATAATGCATGAACAGTACAAATATCAGTACTAGCCAGACAACCAAATGCTATAAAAAGCAATTCTACAAAGTTTTTTACACAATATTATTTCCTGCATGAAACACATTACCTTTAACATGTGCAATCGTTTCTTCAGAAATCAGTGGTTCTTTTGAATGAACATGATAAAAAACAGGAATTGGAACCCCCCAAGTTCTTTGTCGGGAAATACACCAGTCAGAACGGCTAGAAGTCATAGCAATGATTCTGTTCTCTGCCTGGCAAATGTTTAGCATGTCATCAGGAGATCTACTTATACAGTTTGCAAATATTTATGTATATTTCCACGTACATATATTTGGAGGACTTTACCATAAAAAGAACATTGTTCATTTTACTACTTTCATAAATGTCATAGAGACCTGTATAGCAAGGTTTGAAGTCACAATGTGGTGATGTTGCAGCACGAAATGCGTGATGGGCAGGCTTACGGTATGTCAACATGCGCTCAGCATGGCATGAATTCCAGTGAGGAAACAATGCAGGCATGCTTGAACATCCATTGTTTAGTTCATGTAGATCAAACACTCCTTTGTGTTCTCTGTGAACCATGTGCATACCTTAAGTACTAACATGTCTGACAATCATATATTAACGCTGTCTAATGAAGTGCATGCATAGAGTCTGATAATTAAATGGTATTTTAAGTGCAACAAACATGAGTATTTTTGCCCCAAACACAAACAAGATGATTTTTACTATCACAAAGCATCCATTAAATGATAAAAAAAAAAAAAACTTTAACCATATGTCAAGAAAAATGTAAATCAGCAAATAAAGAACATGATAATGGAAGGCCATTAAGAAATCATTACAAAGACATTTTTAAGGCTTCTGTGTTCTAAATGGACATTTTTTCCAGTACTATGAATGTAAAAATAGTAAAGAGAAAAAACATTAAAAAAATTGCATAAGGTCATTTCCAATTTTAGATCCTCATATATTCACCAACTACCATAACATCAATAATCAAGGGTATAGTCAACATTTTGTTCAAGATAATCATTTGGAATAGACCTTAAAGGAATTCTCAAGATTCCCAACCCCTTCAATGAGTGGCTTCTTCACAATTTTAATACTTTACTATTTTTACAGACCAAGGAAATAGCTAGCACAGCCACCATGTTACTGAGCATCTGAAGATTTTGCCACCACCACCATCCTTGTGACAGTAATCTAGGATTCTACAATATAAAGTAGCTTTCATGTGTCTCATTGCTAATTCACCTTTCTAGAAACCTAAAAAGGCAATTTCTTGCACCTTACCTAAATCAAGGTTTTCACATATGGGTCTAAACAACAAGCACCAATCAGTCTATAATATATTAGTCCAACAAAGGACCGATATTAGATTGTATAGGTCAGGACTAGTTGGTATTCAGTTTTTTCTTATTGTTTCAGTGATACCAACAGAGAGGTTGGTATACCATCTGATATACCAGCACTGTACTGGTCAGCGTTGAAGATGGTATTGGACCATATTTCAAATCATGACCAAGATTTCCACAAATTGTCTCTCTCTTACAACTTTAGACCTCACAAAGTTCACAATTAGATTCTAGTTTATCTGTCAGAAATCTAATATCATTTCGTTCACCATCTATTATCTATTATGCTTGCAGCCCTTCGACAGCATTAACCATACTATTAAACAACATAATACAGAAGATAAAGGAACACAGAAATTTTTAACCAATTTTCAGGCCATTTCAGTATATGCTTCAAGAACAGATATAACCTTGCTGTTAGCAGAAAATTTTTACCAAACTCTGTTGCAGCAAAACTTTGATCTCAGATACACTAGATTCAATATAATATTATGTAAGTACTTTAAAACACACTAAAAGTCTTAAAACTTCACTATTCTGAAAAAATGAAACCAAATGGATTTCGACATGTTTACTCCTTGACATCAAAGAAAATACAACAACCCAGCATAAAAGTTATGAAAAACTTATATCAAATAGCTTGCAAAATAAATGCAAACAAATTAGAAGTGAAGGTGAGTATAACATTGAAATTAAGTAGACTGAAAAGCTGAATCTCGTTTATGCCTGATGATTCTCCAAACAGTCAGAATCAAAGGTAAGTGATACCTGTGCAGGAATCCAAGTTACTTTGTTAATTGCATCCATAGCCAACTGGCGGAACCCATCAACAGAAGCAAACCACTGTTCGGTGGCTCTAAATATTGTTGGTTTCTTTGTTCTCCAATCATATGGGTACTTGTGCTCTAAAAGAAAGCAGAAATTTGAATAGAAAGTAATGCAAACTTTCACCTCAGCTACATAAAGGCCAGATCACTGCTTAAAATAAAACTTACTGTATGGCTCCTCTAGAACAAGCGATAGTTGTTCATCCAGGCGCTTCACAACAGCAGCATTACCAGCCCCAAGGACTTCCAGACCATTAAATTCACCAGCTTCCTCAGTAAACCTTCCTTCATCATCCACAGGAGAAAATATAGGTAGTCCATATTTCAAGCCAGTTATGTAATCTTCCTGACCATGACCAGGAGCAGTATGAACTAATCCTGTTCCCGACTCTGTTGTAATATAGTCTCCGCCAAGTACCACAGGACATTCCTTGCCATTTAAAGGATGAACATACCTGGCATCATGCTTTCAATTAGACTATAACGAAAATAAAGCAACAACTAAATCACTGACACAATTACATAAGGCTTCTGGCAGCACATTTATCATTGGTAAGATTTAGGCTGAAGGTTGTACTCATTTTTCTCTATGTTCCATCATACAGTAGTAGATTATGGCAATTCACATAGGTTTTCATTAAAAGATGGAGACATACTATGCTTTATGTCAAGTAACAACCTGCAATTCTCCAGAGTTGATCCCAGGAAAGCTTTCTTGACCACAAGCTTCACCCCCCACTTAGACTCAAGCATGGGCACGAGCTCTGAAGCCACTATAACGGAAGACTTTCTTTCACTAATTTTCAATAACCTGCCAGCCTTCGTTTGCTTCTTCTCAGATATTGTTGCATCTTCCAAAGCATGATGCACTTCAGCTACTACGTATTCAAGCTTAGCATTAACAGCAACAGCTGAGAATTGCCAAAGATATTATTAATTAAGATATAGACATTGGCTCCCTGCTACAAGAATCATACAAATTGAATAAGAAACTTAAGACCACAGACTCATGATAGTGATACAACTCTTCTTATGGTACTTTGCAATAGACTCTTCAACTCAGAGGATATAATCCTCAGTACAAACAGTAATAATTAAGATTGGAACTGCTATCCAACGATAGTGAAATGCAAGAATCAAAAAGTTATGTTACTTCTGACAAGTATTTCATAAGACTTGAGCATTGTCAAACTCAGTGCAATTTTGATAATGAGTTTCTTGCTAAAGCACATTTTAGCATTGTTCTCATAGCATGGAGAAAATAAATAATGTTCCTTTCAATGTACAGAATCAGGAGAATTGGCTGCTCTTTTAAATCACATATTAAAGCAAAAGGGTTGGTATTCTCATTCTTTGGGCCTCTTTGGCTGTGAAAGGCTCATGTACAATTTGGATTGCAGTTAGAAAACTTGCAGATAATGTTTGGTTCTCTATGACAAAATATTACATGGGAAAAGGCATTTCTCTTAAAAAAATGAATGTGTTAGTCCCTTACAGTATGCCAATTTGTAAGAGACCATATGCCATGACAAAGTCAATAGAGAGAAACCTAAGAAGACTTTACTATAATACACTTAATTTAACTAATGATATTGCCTGGTACAGAGTTCAACAGCGAGAAAATTCATGCAACAAACCCCAAATAGTTGGGACATAACAATTCCTGTTGTTGTGATTGTTGCTGAACTAAACAAATAACAGATGACTACACAAATTGTAGATAAATTTTAACACAACATTTCTAGAGTGCCAAACTACTCAAACATTAAGCCTCAAAGCATGGTTCGCCTTACTGGTCTATGCTAGTGTACCGACAAGCTGTTGGTATGGTACATACCAAACTGTATCAACATACGAACAAATGATATGATAGGACGTACTAATAAACCGATATATACTGCCCATACCGGTCCTCTGTCGGACCAGTACATACCACCCATACCAGGCGGTACGACGAACCTTGCCTCAAAAGCATTTAGACTAGGATTTGCATACAAGGAAAAGAGAAGCATTTTATGCTTCTTACAACACAGCTACTTTGTCTCAACCATATTGGACGCATTTGGTATAAATATTAATATAGCACTTCTTTATTGTTTGTCAAATAAATTGAAAATATCAAATTATTATATACTTTTTTATACTTTGGATCAGGGTTCTCAATTTCAATGTATACTGCCCGGTACGGATGGTACGTACCGGTCCGAGAGGATACCGGTACGCGGACTGTCCTCTACCGGGCAGTACTAGTGTTTTGATCGGTACCGAGGCGTACCGATCGGTACCACCTCGAATTTCGACCGTTATCGAGGCATTCCGATTGGTACGCCCTGGTATGGTAGGTGACTGTATTTTTAAGGTTTTAGGATGTACCATCAATACGCCCTAGCGTACCGACGATATATACTGGTACGTACCTGCTCGATACGCCGATACGGACTGGTATTCAAAACCCTGCTTTGGATATACTTGAGAAAGTTCAGTTTTTCTTCAACATTGGATAACTTCATAATGGCCAATATGGATCACAAAACTAGATATATTGTGCGATCTTATCATTCATAAAATTGTAATAATTACTTCATGAATTATGAGTTCATCAAGGTTTAGTTTTACAGCATGGGAGTATGCTGGTATGTGCTTGCAAGATGCATAATGAATTGCACCCAACATGGTCATTATGCCAAGCCAACATAGTGTAATGGCATGACCTGCCAACCAAGAAGGAACAATAATTCAATGCTATACATTGCTGGAGCATTTTTTTAGACAAAATGACTTTTTTCGTCGATGGATTAAGCATGCACATCGATAACTTGATGTTATCTATTAGAGTTAGCAATTACAAATTTTGACAAATTGATCATCCAACCTAAGTTTGAAAGGGAAGTATTTTCACAAAAGAAGTTGCAGGATGAAAGATGGCATTCTTATTGCAGGTTTAGATTATACATCCATTGTTACAGCAAAGTGCAAACCAAGGTTTCAAATACTGGTCAATGCCAAGATTGCAATACCACCAGTATGGTTTGGTACATGCAGTATTTACCGGTCTGATAGGTTACTGGTATATAGACCAGGTAAACCAAGCGGTTAGGACCTGTACCACCCGATACGTGCAGTACAAGGCTGGTATTGTCTAGCACAGAGCAGTACATGCTCTGTACTGTGTCTTGTTTTTTAGCTTTTCTTAGGCTTTTTCAAAACTCAATATGAAATATCATACCAACACTTGGAACACGAGTACGGACCAGTATAATACTGGCCCAAGCCCTGACGGATACACAAAATTATGAACCTTGTTAACAATATCATTCACCTAGAGTGTAAATATCATTGAAAGAGTAGGAAGACAGAATAAAGAAAAGTTCTTTTAAATATGTTATATAAAACTATTCCATGTATATGGAATATATATAGTATATGCATCAAAGCTTCTCCTTCCTTTGCACAACTAAATACAAACATTGGCAAGTATTAACATTTCTCGAGAAATAATGCAGATATTTTGATAAAACCCTAAAGTCTTATCGTCGCTCTGATACCATTGATAAGACCCTACGGTCTTATCGTGGAAGAAAGGGGAGAAAAGGGAATGATAATGATCGCTTCGAGGGGATCGGCCTCCTTGATTGCTTCGAGGGGATCAGCCCTCCTTGATCACTTCGAGGGGATCGACCCTCCTTGATTACTTCGAGGGGATCGACCCTCCTTGATCACTTAGAGGGGATCGGCCTCCTAGGGTTTGTCCACAGAGTGGAATAACATTTCATTGATTGATTGATTGATTTAAAGAAAAGATTACATCACTATTTATAGAGTTCCACCTAGAGTCCACCAAGACTAGGACTCTTAATAATAAATAAATATTAAATAAACCTCTACCCGACTTTAACTGAATTAAACAGACTCAATAAACAACTGGACTAAACAGACTCAATAAACATTATTCAAAAGCTCAGAAAAAGGGTCCTAACATATTTCTCAAAAATTATTTCATAAATCAAACAATTATTCATTATACCTAATTATAGATAACAAGTCTAGACATTTTGAGTTACAAAAATCTTACCAGCATTTGCTGGAATAGTCCATGGAGTAGTTGTCCATATGGCCAAGCACAACTCTGAAAAGAATTCCTCAAGCAAGTGACATGAAGGTGGAGGTGCACTAATAATCTTGAATGTTGCATATATGCTCCTAGAAATGTGTCCTTCAGGATACTGTAAAGAAAAAAAAGAAAGTAAAAACTCATCAGAGATAGAATGGAAACGATGTGCCATTTGTAATGCACAGATATTTACATAAACTATAAGCCTAAGTGGCTCCCAAGAGCACATAGCAAAGCCACAACCGATCCTAGCAATTTATCCATCATTTTATCAATCTTGGCAAGTTTAGTCGAATACTGCTGGATCTGACTTAGATATGTGCAGATTAACCAAGATCCAGCACGCCAAATTAAATTCATTAAAATGCTAGCCCATATAGATCCAATTTAAATTCATAGACCAAAACAAATTCTCTTAGATATAAGCCAGATCTTTCTAGGTTGAACACTCACAAATCTAAGATATACTTGTACAGCTTCAGCCTAGAAAACGGCACACTCATTTTCTAAATTATATTTGCAAATTGCATTAATCAAGTGTAATTGTTTTATATATTAAAGTTGTTTTCTTAATGTTTATAGGAAATAGCTCCAAAGAGTCAATAAATTCTATATCCAGCATAAAAGAATGCTCGACAAAGCCACAACCAAGGTTTGACATACCAAAGCATACTGCTTGGTATGGGCGATGTGTACTGGTCTGATACAGGATCAATACAGGTGGTACATTAGTACACCCCAGTGTACCATGTGTCGATATACTCGGTACAACTCGGTACATACCATACCGATAGCTAGCCGGTACACCGACACGAACCGATAATATAAACCATAGCCACAACCATTGACAATGCATCCGACAACATACAAACCAGGGTTAAACCGAACAACACGCATAGTACTAGGCCTACACTAAGCAATGCAGGGTTTTTACCACTATGGACGCCTTGTATACGGCTGGTATCAATTGATATAAGACTGGTACCACCTAGCTAGGAAGCACGAACACGCTGATTTGGGCGGCATCCTCATGTACGACACATGTCGGACACAGATTCATCACCGACACGATAAGACACGTGTCCTTTTTTATTTTTTATTTTTAAATTCGTTGGATATGGCATTCATGTATTGGACTCAGTGCTCACATGCGAAGGAACCGATAAGGATTAGGTTCCCTTCTTCCTCACTGGTGAAATCTTTGCCCCCGCCCTGCCTATAGAAGAGACAGGCTCTGTCCCCAACCTAAGTGCCCCCCAAACCACCACCACCCACCGGCCACCTCTACTCCGACTCCCAAGTGAACCGGAGGTTTCAACCCTCCTTCTCCGGCAACCTACTTGTAAGTGACCCGGCGGTCGTCGTCGTGTCATGTGCTCTCAGGCCCTCCACCCTGAGCACCCCACTTGCGAGCGACCCAATGGCCATTGTGCACCCTTAGGCCTTCGACGACTTCACCAACGTCCAGCGAAGCTTCTTCCTCGGCCTTGCAAGGTATATCAACTTTGTTTAGCTTTTTTTACTACTAAAAACACTTATCTTCGATTATTATTTTTTATTTTTTTGTTTTGATTAAATTGTTAAAATATTTTTAACCTATTTTATTATTTTTATTTTTTTAATCTGGGTTTTTTATTGCTTTCCATTAAACTGTTAAAATATGATTAACCTATTTTATTTTTTATTTTTTATTTTTAAAATCTGTTTTTTTCTGACTTTTGGATTAATTGTTATAATAATTTGAATAAACTGCAAATATAATAAGTTGAATAAAATATAAAGATCCTATTTCTTAATTAGTAATATATATATAATAAAAAATGTGTCTTCATCATGTCTATATCCTAATTTCTAAAAAATGACATATCGCCGTGTCCATGTCCCATGTCCGTATTCGTGCTTCTTAGCCACCTGGAACAAGACGGTAAAGGCTCTATACCAGACAATTTTTTTTTATTTTTTCAGCTTCTTTTAGTTTTTTTTTTCAAAACTTGGCCTATATCTATATATTGAAACTACATATGCTGGTACTAGATATGTCAATAAGGACTAGTCCGAGCCCTTCGATACACGAAATTGTGAATCTTGCTTTAAACGGCTCTTAGTGTCTATCATGTTACTTTTGCATGAGTTCTATATTCTTTTCTTAACACTAGAAACTTTGTTATAGAACTAGTCCACCCATTATGTGGGCCTCTATGACTAGACTCCAAAAGAGTCCAAATTAATTAATCCACAAATGTATAATGTAAGATGAAAACAGTGTGAAACATAATACTGAATTCAAAAGTCTCCACCTGACAAGTATAAAAAAGTTAACTTAGAGACAAAAAAGATCATCATCTAATAATCGTATAGTATATATATATATATACATATGTATATACATATGTACATACATATATACATATGTACATACATATATACATATGTACATACATATATATATATATATATATATATATATATATATCTATATATATCCTTAATTCTATCATGCAGGTCGGTGTCATTATGCGCCAGGTATATATTGTCTAAAATACATTAACAAAGAATATCTGTTTCTATATTTGATTCTCGGTAGTCACTCTAGAGCTTATTTCGAGATGAGAAATTACATCAATTGCTCTAAGGTGTATCATAGAAGTTGAGAAAATACTGCATCATTGACAATTATGACAATTGTAGTAAAGAAAATGATTATTGATGTTCCACAAGATTCAGAATATATCAACAATGATTACACAAGCTTTCAAAAAATAACTATTCAAAATTCCTACCTTACCTCCAATTCAGCCTCTGCCAAAGCCGTACATGAAGATGGACTCCAGTGGACAGGCTTTCGACCTCTATAAATATATCCTCTCAGTGCCATTTGACCAAAAACTTCTATCTACCAAGGAAAGACACAGAAAGAATGAATAGCAGATAGATAATGACAATAAGATTATTTTACATTCACAACAGTGAAGCAACAGAAGATGGTCACTAAACCATGCGCCTGCAATATCTACATCCTAAATCCTAATGCAGATGTAGTCATGCAGAACTACAAACAGAAAAGTTTTGATCATCACAAAATAATTTCCACATAAAAATGGGTTCGTTAAGGAGAAAAAGATAGATAGAAAGGCAACTATAAACAACGCTTCCTCGAACTAGGTGTTGAATCCTGACAAAGACAATCTAGAAAATTTCTAGCTATAAGCCAGTAGATGAACCTCCCAGCTGGTCACGAGTTGTATAATTCTGTGATTTGTACAAATTTAATTAGTGCTTACCAAGAAGAATTTGGCCTTAACTTGCATGAACCAATAGAGACTTACAAAAGTAAGTTATCCTTTTAGCACATCTAGGAACGTAACCTGGCACATGAAAGGCACATTAAGCGATGATACTATACTGGCCCAGCACAAGATTGGACCATGGTACATCAGCTTGATCAAAACCATAAAACTAATAGTCAACAGGAAACAGTTGAACATTTTGTAAGAATCCAGACTCGAATTATGGAAAACAGTGGTGAAAGATCCAAAAAGACACATCAGAAAAGAAGAAATAGGGAGATAGGCGAGAGTACACCAACCTGTGCAGCTTCATACTCTGGTGAAAGGGTTAGATATGGTCTATCCCAATCTGCCCATACCCCGAAGCGCTGTCAGCTTGCAAGAGTTAGCAATATATACAACAAACATAGGAATTGAGATGTAGTACTTATCTGAGAAGATCAGAAGTTTACAAAGTGCAGTTACAAGAAAGATAGAAAGACTAAAAAAAATACCTTAAAAGATTTCATCTGAATGTTCACAGTATCTTTTGCAAACTTTGCAGCCTTTTGTCTCAACTTTAAGGGCTTCAATTCTCGTCTGGTATCTTCATCCAGTGACTGCAGAACTAAAGCAATAGAAAATTGTCCAAAGAAAGGTCACTTGCAAAAGAAAGTGACTAAAAGCTGAATATCATTTGCAGTCAAATTTTAACAATCAAACAATCAGTAAAACAGAAGTATATTAATTGCAGCCCTAACTAAGTATATATGCTTTAAAAATATAATGAGTTCTTACAGTCTAAATGTACAATAGTTTTAAGACTTGTTTTGTAGTAGGTAGGAGAATTTTGATGGTGCACATCATACTATCATCTATGTGTTCTCATTATTTAGATGACAAGATGCAGATACAACCATATAATGTACTAGACTATATGGAGGCAAACGAGCAAAATCTTCCACCTATAAATATTGTCCTAGATATTTCCCGACTAAGTTACTCTAGCCAAATTTTAACATGGCGATGAAGATGCCCTGAAGGAGTTCCTACCCATGTCAATCAGCAGTGAGAACTTTGTTACAAAAACAAAGAAAGTCCATGTAACTCTAACACAATCAAAATTCAACATAGATTTCTAAATCATGTTTTTTCCTCCAATTATTCTCTTATTTTGTTTGGTTCCTTTTGCTTGTTTTTCTGCACCTAACTTCTTGTTATCTAAATCCATGGAGCACACTCCTATTCAACATCAGGCTGGAAAACTAAGCCATGGTAAGAAAAAGTCCGTTATCAATCAACATGATACAAGGAATAACATCCAATAACAGATACTTGCCTCATCAAAAATGGAAGCTAGGGCAAAAGGATAGTAACAACAAACAGCTAATGTTGGAAACAATTGTTCCTACTTCACATGATAGTGACTATGATGAACAATATGTTGGGTGAATGTTTACAGGCAAAATACCTTGCAAAATCATTCCTGGATTTACCTCTATTGCAGACAATCCTAGAATGTAAGGAAAATTCACAAATAGCCCTAGTATAACACATAAATGAGCCTCCATGGCTGCCACATTCAAAAGTTCACTCTTTTTCATTTTGTTATTCCAATAAAAAAAGACCACATAGAGAACAAGAGACCAAAGATGATCCTATTATTTAGTGGTATGATGCATGAGTACAAGGGTGAAAGAAAACTTTCAGAGCTTGGGCAAGTAGAAGTACCTGAAAGACCTAAAAATAATATTCAAGGTCCCAACAGCTGTGAGGTCAGTTGTACAGAACTACAGATCTTTTGCTGCTATTCAACTCTATGAGGATGATATCACTAGTCAAATTGAGAGTCACCAAGTTCCATTTTTATCATTTAAATAAAGTTCCTTTTGTCTTTTTTGGCCTATATTTACACCACTAGTAACTCACTCAGGACCCTAGTTTTCTGAATCAGATTATCCCAATCTAAGTTGAACCCAGCCAACTCAACCAGAACTAATTGTAAGATAATAGTTTAAGAATGGAATGAGAGAGAGAAGAGGAAGGAGCAGAGGAAGAAGACACTGACAGAACTAGGCCTGATAAAACCGACGACAAAGAACAAAAATATTAAATAAGTAGAAAGAGGAAAGATAATCAGAAGAGATGATAATAGGGATTTTGCATAAGCAGGCCAGACAAAATACCCAGACAGTCGACAAGGAGAACAGTGAAGGGACAGTCTTCATGTGATTAATTGGGTTTGTAAGTAGACCAAGAATGACCTGAGGTTCATGATCTAGAAAAGAAGCAAAAGGATATTATAACTAAAAGGATATGGATGTTTTGTGTATATAAAACATAGAGGTAAATTATATAGTTGTATAGCTAAGGATTAAATACTAATCAGACTGGTCCATACCAATCGGTAATTTACTGGACTTACCTATCACCAAAAGCTATCAGAAATAAGGTTTAAAATTCAAAAACAGTGAAAGTTTAAATTTCCAGTGTTGAATGCAAAAAAAAATGTTTAAAATAGGTTTAAAAATGTGTTGAATGGCAATTCTAAAGTTCCCCTCGGTGCTCAACATAAATGAGTGTTCAATAAGCCTGACAAGTGGGACAAGATTAGGGACACTCTATAATGCATGGGCTAGAGAACATAAAATCTATATGTGCAACAAAAATATAAGATCACCTAGATTTTGAGATTAACATTAAGGTGAACTGAGAATAAAACAGGCTGCCACCAAAATCTATGGTTCAAAACTGGCCATATTAGGCTTTTTTATATACAGAACATAGAATTAGAAATTTGCAGTTTTCAATACTCTGACAATTGTGGCTTTGCATAGATATTAAAGTCTGATATATACTCTTCATAGGAATGTATATCAACTTCTTTAGAGGTTACTAAATGAGGCAAATCATACCAATGACAACTTGACAAAAACAAACTTGTTTAACTACCATAATTCACATGTTTATGAAGGATATAAAATATGTTAAGGTTGTGAAGCTTGCCTTTTAATTCTATAGGAAGACCGTGGCAATCCCAACCAGGAACAAAATTGACTTTATAGTTCAGAAGAAGCTGCAGCGGCAAAAAAACTAACTTTAAGATAGCATAATTATTCAAGTCACGATATCATGATAAAGACAATCATAATTCATGAGGAAATATATTAATATATCTTCCCCAATAACATCTGCAAAAACAGAGACATGTCTGAATGCATACAAATTTAAGTGGATAGGCATGTAGTGATTGTGAAAATGAATACAGAAGGAAAGAACTAAAAGACCACATTTGATATTCCATGAAAAAAGGGGAAAGAACCATAAAAAAGTTATTGGTGTGATATTTTGTTACCTCAACTAGATTGCCTATAATTGTTTTGCTACAAGTGGCCAAGTTGCATGCAAGTATTCTACTATTAAGGCCGTAAATGGGTTGTTCTCAAGCTGATGAGCCTGGCTAGCTTGCAAGCAGCTTGTGCTAAGCCCAAAAAACAAAAATGCAATTCACAATTTCAGCCTGAACCAAAACCCATCTCCATCAGGGCAAGCTCAAAAAGTGTTTACTAATAAATTATTTCTAAAACATGAGCTAAATATCCCAAGCCATTGACCTAAAACAGTGTAGTCAAAGGCATGAGAGGCTAAAAGGCCCCGAGGTGCCAAAACATCAATGGCGCGACCTAATATTAAAATTTAAAATGTATATATCATGATTGATAAATATGATCATTAAAATAAAAATGGCACATCAAATTGCATTCATTTAAGGCACCAAAGTACATTGTCCAAATTTAATTTGTTGTCGAAGGAGGAGGAGATGGTGTTGTCGGGTATAAGAGGTGGATTGTTGGCAGTTGGGAGGGGAGCAGGGCAGAGGAGGAGGGAGAGGGGGCTATCTGGGTCTAGGCGCAGGGAGGGGCACTATCAGGGAGAAGAGGTTGTTAGGGTTCAGGGAGGCTCGGGAGTGGAGGAGAGGGAGCTATCAAGGCCAGGGAGGAGGGAAGAGGAGGGAGGCGAGCTACTCGAGGAGGAGGGGAAGGAGATCACACGAAATCCTCTCATCAAAGGAAGATACTGCCACATAGCTCATCAATTAAGTGTTCCAAGGGAGCAAGGGCTCGTGCTTGTGGGGGTGGTTCGATCTAACCAAAATCAACGAACCTATTTCAATTAGGCACAACCCAAACCTCAATTTGATGCCCCTTGGGTCATGCCCAAGTCCAACTGAAGGCACCCGCCTGGACTAGTTACCCGGCACCCTTAGTTACTTCAATGATCTAAAAAAATATGCTAGAATCTAAGAGAACTTTCGTACATAATATAAGATAAGAGCTTAGGATTTTCCAATCTCCATCTTTCTTCAGCATATTCACTCTAAAATGTAGCTCCTTCCCAAGATCTTGAAATGCTTCCCATGATTCATGGTCAACACCGCTCTCTCATCTCCTCTATTCCTTTGTCATCCCCAATCAATGACAACTCCTTCCCCATTGAAAGCAATCTAATGATGGATTTATTATTCCTTTAGATTTCTCTTATTGAGCATCACTATCACGATTTGCAGACATTGCCAAATCACCAAGCCAACTTTCTCTTCCACCTCATCTAGCCCATTACCGTTCACCTTCGCCACCTCATTCTCTCCAAGCACAAACAAGCTGAACCAGATGAGCCCACACACTATCATTGGGCTTGTATCAAACTCGAACTGAGTGAAACAAGTCCTCAATTCGATTAAGCACAAACACAAAAATGGGTCTGTTTGGTCAAGATCAGCTAATTCACACACCATAACTACTTGAGAGTACACATACAAATAATAACCTACTCCAAACAAACCCACTTGTGATGGGATCTGCAAGGAGTAGGCATTAGTTGAAAAATGTATTCCTAAGTAACAGAATACTTGAAGGCAACCAAACACCTACTATCGGCCACTTTCTGTGAACACAAGCCACTCAACCAAAACTGCAACCAAGCAAATGTGAATGCAACTGTGATCATAGCATTTATAGTTGCACTATGATTATTTTTGCAAGTGTTTATAGCTGCAGGCAACTAAATGCACCCTCAGGGGCAAGTTCGGTTGTCTATGTTTCATTTTTACATTTACCAAGGTTGCGCTGCATTTTTGCTTCATCACTTGTAAAATGGGATTGCGTTGCATTTGCAAATACGATTTTAGCAGGATGGAACCCAACTTATATCAAGCTACCAACAAAACCACCTGCGGCCAAACTATTTATAGTTGGTTTTGCAAGTTCCAATTGCAGGTCGAAATGAAAAAAGCAAATGCAAGCATTTGTAACTGGTTTTTTTATGCAACATCCATTTACAATCACCCAAACAATTGTCTTCCAGTCATTGTGTGTAAATGGGCATTTACAGTCCCAGCTGCAGACAACTAAACATGCCCACAGCATTTTCAAATGCATTTATATTTTCATCACTTGTCGACTGGGGCTGTGTTGCATTTGCAAATGCATTTTTTGCAAGCTTGAATGTGACTTATTAAGGTACCAACAAAACCACCTGTAACCAAACTATCTATACTTGGTTTCGCATGTTTGGGAACAGCAAGTAAATTGCTTTAACCTAATTATCCATGATAATAGTTTTTAGTTAGGTTCTGGTCTCCTGATTCTTTTACAAATTCAGATTATCCAACTTAATTAAACAAGCTCCTTAGGATAAAGTGCCGAACGTGCAGCCTTTATCATATTATTTGTGACAGATTATATTTGAAAACACAATAATATGCTAGAACCTTATAACAACTCACAAATGGAAAGCCACAAATCACAAGAAACTGAGGCTGACAAAATTACCTTGTAACGGTTGATAATATCCTTCAGAATCTTATTTAAAGCATGGCCCATGTGTAGACTTCCGTTTGCATAAGGTGGGCCATCATGAAGAACGAAACTCCCCTGTCAGGCAGCCATGCATCAACAACTTGGTTTGATTTTAGATCATTTCCCAAAACCACAATAAAAAAAAAAGAGCAACAATGCAAAAGAGTTAATCCAACATAACTTACCCCAGTATTCCTATCCGCCACTCGCTTAAATACCTGGTTGTCCTCCCACAGCTTCTGGATCTCAGGTTCTCTTACCACCGCATTTGCCCTCAGGCCAAAAGTTGTCTTGGGCAAATCCACTGTGTGCTTATACTTCCCCTCTTGCTTCGCACCTTTCCAAAACCAGCATTCATGACAAAATTATACATAAGAAAGCAATATATCCAGTTAAAATTCACATCTTTCAAGCAGTTGGCTGACACAATATTACCACAACGACGAAAGTAGAATATCCAATATCTCACAAGTAATATTTCTTTTTAAAATGTGTAAAAAGCCAAGACCAATCAAGATCGCATTTTTTTGCAACACGTAAAAGATTTCGAGCAAGGCAACCTCGAAAGAAAAAGTAAATTACCCTCGGAAGCCTTCTTCGCTGCCATCACGGGTCCGCGAGCTCTCCGTTTCGAGCCGGAGCCAAGACAACCTTCGGCGAGTTCGGTGCAGAAAGGTCGCACGAACAGAACAGGCCGAAGAAGAGGAGAATTTCGACAGTGAAGCCCAATCCTGGGAGGCGAAACCTGCATACAAAAACTCGACGGATTACACGATTGGATTCAACTACAGAAACAGAAAAGCTGAGAGAGGGAGAGGAGGAGAGTACGAGGGAGGAGGAGGCCCGCATGGTGAGGAGACTAGCTGCGGCGGCGGAGGAGCGGTGGAGAGGTTAGCGAGGAGTCATGGATACAAGAGCCAACCGCCGTTTATACGGCGGAGGGAGGGGGGATAAGGAGGAAAGAGGAGAACCGGAGGGTTTGGTTCATATGTCCCGCAGGAACATCGCGAGGATCATATGGACTTTCCGCCTCATGTCGGGTGAAGCGTTTGAGGACATGATTCGTGAACCCTCTTAAATGGATCGGATCCAATTTGCGAGTGAGACAAACCCGACCCGTTTGACAAACCTTGGTGTAAGATTAAGTTTGAATCAGCTATATTAAGCCTATTGAAGATTTTGATCCAAATAAATTGATTCTAAATTTCTTTAAATTATTTGTAAT
Organism: Musa acuminata AAA Group; assembly: GCF_036884655.1. Classification (NCBI taxonomy): domain Eukaryota; kingdom Viridiplantae; phylum Streptophyta; class Magnoliopsida; order Zingiberales; family Musaceae; genus Musa; species Musa acuminata. Next base: position 44,179,491 of record NC_088334.1, on the reverse strand, counting down.
TTTGTATTTTCTTGATATAACTCTAATAAATTAATCGATTGGAAGAGAGTCATAATTACTACAATCATTTATGTTTAATCCCCACTTAAGGATTTCTTTTTATGCATAATATAAGTGTTCATCCAACTAATGCAAACAATATACTATACATCAAAGATGGATCGGCTAAGTCATAAGAAGGGAGCACCAAAGGGTTGTTTGCCGGTTAAGCTGTAAAAAGGGGACTTATCCACATAAATATCCTAAAGATTATGATGAAGAGCACACCAATCACAATTTAGGACTCATCCACTTTCTACTTCAATCTCTTCCTTCCTTGTGTACACGTCCTGAACGTTCGACACGCGGAAAGCCACGCAAGTCTGGGAAAGATCGTGGTGTTTCCAACATGAACAGCAGACTTTTTTGGGTTCCTACGACAAGGGGCCGCTGACTTTTCTTCAGACCCAAGCAGGTGTGAGAAGTCAAAAGCAGTGGAGGCTTTTATCCTATCCTTCCCCGGGAACAAATCTTCTACCGAAATCTCTAAACTATTTGATGCATCAGCAAACAATTTGAAGCTGATTCGAGCAGCAGTTTTGACCAGCTATGCTGCTAAAGTCATCTCTCGTTGTTGTTCTTTGTTATCTGAACTAACCACAAAGCTTCCTTCTGGATTGATGGAGATAGTCAACGGAGGTTTTAAAGAAACATGCCAACTGGGTGGTCAGTCAACCCGAATATCGCCGATTCACATCCATTTCGATCCACGGATCGTTCTGCAAGCAGTAGAGAGAGTAGGTGAGGTCCGACTTACTCGACGAGGGGTGGGGTGGGGTGGGCGTGGAGGAGTGTGGAATCCACGCAGAGCAAAGGCGACAGGGAGTCGAATGAGATCACGCGGTTGGTTTGATTTGAATGGGCTCTGCGCTCACACGAGGCTTGGAGAGTTTTCTCGGAAGGGGAAGAAGGGATAAGAATGCGACTGTTCTCCGTTGTCGACGACGCCGTGCTTGCGTCGTGCAAAACGCCGTTCTCGTCCTTACGACTCATGCAACGACGCGTCGATTCTCGTGTTCTCCTCCTATTCAGCGTGTTCACGTCAGTGGAGTTGCTATCGGCACCGGAAGTTCTTTGGGCTGTGGTGGCGGTGATTGGGCACCGGTTGGGTGGCAGAATCGGACCGTAGAAACTTTGATTTGATTTGATTTTAAGTATATTCGTGACCAACCCACAAGCTGACAACTTTGTTCCTCATGTCGTACGAGATAAGAGCTTGATTTGTAAATCGTAATTTAGATTATATTATTTGTGTGAGGGATTGGTACGAAAAATAGATTGGATTCATTTATATCGAAATGATATTACATAAATTCGAATCAATTATCTAATAGTTATCAAAGACTATTATAAAATTATTATTAGAGATGGATAAGATGTATCAAAATATTATATATTTGTTGTCTTGACTTGTCTCCATTTATCTACTACAATATTATGATGTTGATTTAGGTTCATTTCAAACCCGTATTATTGAATTTATTGTATTATAATTTAAAATGTCTATCTCTAAAAAAATGAAGAGGATGACTTATTCTCGATTATTATGAATAGGAGACGATAATAGAGATATTTTGTAATAATGTCTTTCAAAAAGTAAGATTTTGATATTGATTTATGTAAGCTTTTAGGATAAGATGAGATGTTTTGCACTCAAACTTATGAGTAAATAATTTTATTTTTGAAAAGAAAAATCAAACCACAATATGTTTGGTTGAACTTTGCAATCAACATTCTCTTTCTTTGTGTTTGCATAGAAAGGTGACCTGAACCTAAACCAATGCATGATTGTATTTTAATGCACGCATCCTTTTCCGACGATCTCAAGAAATAATGAAGAGAAAGAAGCCTCAACTAACGTTGCTGAAAGGACAGCCCACCTATTCCCAATTTGATGCTGTCGATTCACAGTGAATCATCAAACATTTGATGTCGCTGTGTTTGCGTTCCTTTGGGACGATCCAAACTTTTACAAGACAGATGAGCACAATCGACTCGTAACATCCCATTAGTCTTACGTCGGAAGTAAGCAATATATTGATTAACTTATAAGGGTCTGATAAATGTATTATGTTAATTCCCGTTTAAGCATTTTGGTCCGTGGTTGAAGAATCAAAATAAAGTTATTGGTCAGTTGGCTCATTAGACTCGGACCGTGACATTTGATATCAGAGCCGACCTAGCATTTGGACAGGGTGAGAGGACTCGAGTAAAAAAGAGCTACTCGTGGATGGAGTCATGTTGATGCTGTGCGCCACATCATGTAATATATTATATTCATACATCTCATATTTTCGATCAATTTAGATGTGGCATTTAAGAATGATATTTCCTTAGTGTGAATATGCGTGAATACTTCCTTGAGGCTGAGGTGACGATCCAAACTATCCTACTTGATAAGACTTTATTATGGAATACTAGTCAAAAATATTCCCTACTAATGTCTTATTTCCTACTAATTCATCGTCATCATCCAGAACACAAAGGTGCAACGCAAAGGAAGAAAACACAGTGATGCTTCTGGAATCATGACAAGTCAAGGCTTTCATCTCCTGCAAGAAAGAAAGTAGACCTTCGTTCATTAATCAATAAATGAAGAGACTTGAATCTTCTGCAAGTCATCTGATTTCTCTCTCTCTCTCTCTCTCTCTTGTTTCTGCCTTCGCAAGGATATGATAATGGTGTGAGTAGCTTTGTCTGACATCGGCCATTATAAATGATCACTATAGAGAGAATTAGATGACGTACTCCGGCAAACAATTAGCCTTAAGCAGACACTACTTACATTCTTTAAGAGAAACCAGTCGATATGGGTATCCACCAAACGGCAGAACTTACCGACGTGCATCCTGCAATGCTTCTCTGTAGGGGTACAAAAATGGAAGTAAACTTGCTGTGTGGTCTGTGTTCGAAGCAGATCGTTGGGAGCTCAAACACATACACTACCAATCATGTGTGTTGATGAGAACCAGCTGCCAAGACAACCATTTTGATGGAAAAGGAGGACCAACCGAAAGGATCTGACTTAGCAAGAGGATGCTCGAGAATAAGCCACCAAAGCTTTGTTTATGATGGGCCACTAACTTCCCGAAATCAAAGGAAATCGAATGAAGGTTCCTCGCAGGTGCTGTGTCAGCTTCTGGAGAGGCTTACATGATACTTATCTCATGTCTCGGTAGAGAGAAGTGGGAAATGCCCCTCAAACCACAACCATTCCCTGGGTTTGGATCTCCCACAGATTTGCTGTGTCATTGGTCCAAGTCAAGGGACACTTGAGTCATTTCCAGGAAACCAGCAGCACTATATGAATGAGATCAGATTGCTGAGTCGTGCTTCCATGTCCTCTCCTCCTCCTCCTCGTCCCTGTGATTCTACCTCTTGGTTCTCCTCAGCTGCGAGCCTTCTCCAAGATGGCCAAGAGTCCATGGATATCTTTCTTGATGAGCTGCTGGGGGAAGAGTGTGAAGAGCTCTTCAGCGAGGCGCAGGGAGCTCCGAAGCAGCTCGAATTCCGGCATAAGCGACTCCTTCCGCGCACCGTTCTCCCCGGAGGACCTGTCGTTGACTCTGGCAGGATCCAACCTGCTTGCGTTCACAATTGCGGAGCTGAAAGCTGTCACCAGGAACTTCTCCATGACGAACTTCGTTGGATCGGGTGGATTTGGCCCTGTCTACAAGGGATACATTGATGAGAAGCTGCGGCCGGGGCTCAAGGCGCAGTATGTGGCGGTGAAGTCCCTGGACTTGGATGGATCGCAGGGCCACAGAGAGTGGCTGGTGAGTACTAACACGATCACCCTTGTTAATGAAGCTTGGATTGGATTCCTCTGTTTCCTGATCCCCTTGCTCTGCGTGTGTGTGTGTGTGTGTGATTCCAGGCGGAGGTCATCTTCCTCGGGCAACTGCGGCACCCCAACCTCGTTAAACTCGTTGGATACTGCTGTGAAGATGAGCACAGGATGCTCGTCTACGAGTTTATGCCTGGAGGAAGCTTGGAAAGCCATATTTTCAAGAGTAAGTCTAATTTGATTTGTATGATCCATGGAATTTCCTCTTTAGATCTCAAACATCAATCTTTTTATCTTTGTTTTTTGGTTAAGAAGATGAATTATTGAGATCCTTCATAACTTTCTTATGAATTGAATCGTTCCACTTTCCTTTTGGGTCAATCATATGAATCGATCAGAGAGTGAGGTCAAATCAACCTTTTTTTTGCTTTTTTGTGTTTATGGATGTCAAAGACAAAGTGGACAGCTCACAACCACTACATAAACGTAAAACTAAGGAAAGCCAAAACACATTGTTTTCAAGCAAGGTTGGACTATCACATCAGACTTCATTCCATTCTCATCTGGTCGCCAACTTTGTCATTCTGTTCATCCAACATGTACACACAGTTTAGGTGCAAATCGTACGAAGGTTTAAGCTTTATCTCCTTTATGTTGCACAGGCCTTCTTGCCTCATTGCCGTGGTCAACGAGGTTGAAGATCGCAGTGGGCGCCGCCAAGGGGCTCGCCTTTCTTCACGAGGCTGAGAAGCCGGTGATCTACCGCGATTTCAAAGCATCCAACATACTGCTCGAATCGGTAAATATCTTTGACTTTGAACGAGTTAAAACAAAAAAGTCTTTTTGCCCGCATCAATGCAAACTTACCTCATCCCTCGACGATGACTTGGTATCACAGGATTACACGGCGAAGCTTTCGGACTTCGGGCTTGCCAAGGACGGACCTCAAGGAGACAACACGCATGTCACCACGCGTGTGATGGGCACGCATGGCTATGCGGCACCGGAGTACGTATTGACCGGTGAGAACTCGTATCTGATTCGTGGTTTCCAGGTAGAAGATTACTGTGGCCGATAGTTGAGTAACAGTCCATCGATCCCCTGCACAGGCCACCTTACAGCCAAAAGCGACGTCTACAGCTTCGGAGTCGTGTTGCTGGAGCTGCTGACAGGGAGACGATGCGTCGATAAGAACCGCCCCAACAGGCAAAAGAACCTCGTCGACTGGGCGCGACCTTACCTGAACAACGCCGACAAGCTAAGCCGCGTCATGGATCCCAGCCTTGACGGACTCTATTCCACCAAGGGTGCTCAGAGGGCAGCTGCGATCGCTCACAAATGCCTGAGCCAGACTCCAAAGTCGAGGCCTGACATGAGGAGCGTCGTCGAGAGCTTGGAGCCACTCCTGAGCTTGAATGACGTGCCCGTTGGTCCCTTCGTGTACGTTGCGCCAACGGAGAGAGTCAGTGAGAAGAAGGAGAAGTTGCAGGAGATGGAGGAGAAGAAGATGGAAATGGAGACGGAAGAGAAGAACCATCACAATCGGGATGAAAGACACAAACAAAGGTTCCCGAACTCGGTCATTCATTCTGAGATCACCCTGCACAGGGATGGCAACAACTTGTATCGGAACTCCCACGTCCGGAGAACAGTGAGACAGAATCAGGAACGGGGAGCATAAACAACAACAGATGTTAGATTGCTTCATACTGTACATAGATTACAATCGGATACGACATTTTGTTTAGTTGCATCATTTCTTCGGATAATGTCAGATTTTAAGGAAGTTTTGACATAGAAGATGCCATGTACATTGGCTACACACTACGGATGAGAAGACTAATTAGCGAAAGGGGCCACCAGCGTGAAAACTAGCTGATCCTTCCGGTTTGTTGTGGTTGTATCATTTTGGAAATATATTGTGCAATAAAAATAGAGTGAAGTTAAAAAAAAAAAGAAAGATGGACATTAATTTTGTAGTAGTTTCTGAGGCTTGCAAAATCTTTTCTCTGTTTTTAATGTCACACGTCAAGCATTAATTATATAATTAATGCTATGTGTTAAGCCTCTAGATGGAATGATAATGATAAAAAATTGAAGATTATCCTTATCCATTTGCCCTTGAATTGGGTACAACAGCAATAAAAACACCATTGCTTCACTTTCTTATTGAATGCGATTTGATCCTTTAGACTTTGCTATCAAAGGTCAAAGTCCTTATCAAGTTAGATAATACTTCACTTTCAAAAGTATGGTAAATGGTTTATAGTCAGTTAAATTTGCCATATATCGGCACACTTATTTTTCTTTTCATTTGCTGCTTTATTACAAGTAGAACATAATTAAAAGGGTGAGAAGAGCAGTACTATAAACATTCATAAGTTCATAAACATGACAATGGTTTTCTCTTCAAGCAGTCTGTTCTCTGCACTGTACAATTTCATCTTACCAACAAGACGGGTTATCTCTTATAAAACGCATATATCCTCAGAGGCCAAATCTACAGCATCAGCAACTACCTCTTCCGCCGCTTGGGTTCAGCCTGCAATAAGAAAAATGAAGGATCTGACGAATAAAATGACCATGAACGAACAAAAAATATCTGGTAATTGATAGCAATCTCTTTTAAAAGTTCTGCTACTCAAGACAACTGAATTAACACTCCCAAAAAGTATATGTCAGCTTTTTACTATTTGAAATAGGAACCCAGCTGCTACTGCCTAAACTGGCAAGCTGTTCTTTAGAGGGTTAAATTGACTGGAAGCAAACACCTAAGTGGTAAGATGCACAATTAAGTTCCTATTTCCACCGCCCTACAATTTATTTACAAATGAAAAAAAGCTCCTTTTTCACATGGATACAAGAATGATGATTTAATATGTTCAAAAGCAGCCCCCCACTATGACTGTTATGCACAAGACCATTGCACATGCTCCACAAAAGAAACCATTTCAATTAGCATACATCTACTAGTGCAGGATAGTCCTGAAGACAAAATTCACCTCAGTGAGCTCAACATAGTTTCTGAACCAACAAACTTGAAATTTTGATTTAATCTATAAATTTTGGCACATTGGTATGTTTCAGAATCTGTTTAGTGTTACCTGAGATCCAAGTATGTACATTGACAGAATCCCACATCAAGAGTTTCCCTCCACTAGGATATCTTCCCTAGTCCGGAATGCAAGTATTTTGGTTTCTAAGTGCTTTTAAAGGTTACATTATGGTTGCAGAACATGAGAACAGTCAAAATTAAGAATAAATATCAAATATCATACAGCATTCTGTGTGGAATCTGCTTCTAGGCATAGATTTCAATTAACATATCATAAACCTTTACAAGTATATATATGTGTGTGTGTGTGTGTGTGTGTGTGTGTGTGTGTGTGTGTGTGTGTGTGTGTGTGTATCAACTAAAACAGAAAAATATAAGGAACAAGATCCTGTTCTAATTTTCCCTTATACCTGTCTAACATACATATAGTTTCCCAGGCATGCTAAATATAAATTGGTAAGTAGATAAAACATGGCGTGAGGTTCTCTCATGATCAATATCAGGTGACTCTTTGCATAGCAAGAGTATATTAGTACGTGAATTGGATCTTTAATCCCCTTTATACTTCCACCAGTGAGCAATGCACTAAAATTCAATAACATAGCACATGATGTCATATACAAAACCAAGAGAATTAATAAGATGCCTATAAGTTATGTGTACATAAGAAACAAAGATTATCATGATAACTGTCTTGTGGAAAGAAACTCCAATGTACTGTTTTGAGGTAACCAAACCTTGCACTGAAACCAAACTTTGTGAAAATTATAGTGACACCGATCGGAAGGTGCTTAGAAAATTTTCTCACTGCATATATTGTAACATTACTATCAGGGATATAATATTTTTCGAAGTTAGAACTTAACACAGTATAAGGCTAATGCATATGTACCGTAAGCACATGTTAGTTGGATGCCAGACTTCTAAACCACTTCAAAGTCAATAAGAAGAGTTTGGATAACAATCAAATTATAAAAAAAAAACCAATTTGAAACTTTTTGCATTATTTACTATTATAAACAAGCATACTTACATCAATCAAGAACTAGGGGCAAATACGTAATTATCATGTTACCTTGGCTTCAGAAACTGGTGAAGTTGGAAACCCATTCATAGATCTTTTGGCATCATTTTCAGAGACACAATCAGAGCATAGAAAGTGATCCAACTTTTTTGCTTGTTCAATTGTCATGCCCATGCAAGATGGATGGAACCTGTCCATAAATTAATGTTTATTACCTCAACCAAACAAAAAAAAATATTACCAAAGGAAATATAACACAATATAAACCTAAGGTTTAACAAAACAAAGCAAAAAACAACAAATAATCTCGGCTCATACTAGGAACTGACGATGATCACATGCAACATCATAACATATATGCATTGTATTTACTTGCAGGCTGCGGATGTTATAAAACAAACTTCTGGTCCAAATACATTGAGGGGTCTGTAGTTCACAAAGAGGTACTGTGATGATGAGAAACATTATCTGTGGAAACTCCAGCAACTTTGATGGGGAATTATGATTGGCTAAAAAATGCATTAACATAATGGCAACATATCACTGGTAGTGTCTAAGCACCCATGAGCTTCATGTCTCAATATAACTTTGATAACTATCATACAAAGGCTTTTAACAAGAAAATGGCTTGTGCTACTACCAACACGTAATGGACCAAGAAGTAAAGAACCACTAAGATAACATGAAATAAGTGTTATCCTCTTCATTGATTATTGGTAATTGTCAATGAAGCTACACAAGCTTTCTTTACATGCAATATGTGAATACTACACTTTAGCTAAAGGCCTAATCCACTCAAAAATGCAGCAAAGAGAGAAAGTGGCAGCTAAACCAGCAACATGACAGTCTCCAAGTTTGCAGCATCAAACACACGAAAATAAATAAAAGATGAGTTAGAAAAAAGAATCTTAGCTTGGCCATCTCTATTAAAAGATCATGTCTTCACTCCATTAAAAATATTACAGTGTATTCCAGAAGATGAATGACTAACTAATGAAGCTACAAATAATAATGGTATATCGTATTTAAATCAGAAGATATTCAGGGAGAAATATGGAAGAGCCAACCATAGCTTTAAGGAAAAAGATTAGCAAAAGCACGATAATCATTCAGCAGCAACTGGTCATGACTAGACTAAAAGTAGCCAAAGGCTTGTAGTGATCAGAGTAACAACAAAGAGGAGCAGAGCATGAAAGAATAGCTTAGGTCACTTGCCAATCCTTGCATCCCTCACACTGGACCATGAGATCGTCAGGGTTGTAAGGCATCTCACACTTGCAGTACCTGAGACACAAAATGCCAGTTGACAAATGGGCAGACAATTACGAGAAAGCTAAAGAAAAGTCAAAGGAATTAAAGAGAAATACACCGCGACACGGTCAGGAGTGAAGCCCCCAGTGGCCGCCTTGTACTCAAAGCGACAAAAGTAGTCCTCGGCACCAACATTCTCCAGCTTGGTGTAGTTCTTGAAGGAGTGGACCGTGCACTTGCCCTCGATGGTGTGTGCGCTCTGCACGTCATAGTGGTCGGAGAGAAAGAGCTCCTTGGCACCATGGAACTGCCGGCGGCCACCAATGGACTCCTCGGGGCGGTAGTACCACCGGACGCGGACGCGCACATTGTTGCGGTGGTCTGCCTCGATTTTCTCCACCCGTGCCACGTACGGTGGCTTCTCTGACTCCGCCGGCCGCATCAGCACGCAGTCCCCCACTGCAACCCCCCCACCCCCCAGCAAGCATAAAACATTAGCAGCCAAAAATCGAGAAACAGATCCAAGAATGATATCATCCGCATAAAACTCTAATACCTTTGACGACCTTGTTGGTACCCTTGATGGAGTAGGAATCAAGGTCCTTCTTCCCCGGCTTGGTCTTGGCCATCAGCTGCATCCGACAGAGGATACCAAATCAAACCACTATCCCCTTTCGTCTCTCCGTGGATTACGCTGGAAGAGACGGATCGTTCGGATCTCCTTCTCCGTTGGTCGTGCTGAGATTGGAGCGGTGGAGGAAAGGCGATGGAATTAGACGGGAAATAGAAACCCTAGAGAGCGGTTGGGCGTCGACAAGAGTGGGATGTACAGGAGACGGCTCGTCGAGCGATGTAATTGTTTTCACTTTTTGTTTTTGGTTGGGTTAAATAACGGCCTCGCGTTGCGCTTCACGGACTACGGGGCCTACAGCGTAGTTATTAGGAGCTATGAGTGGGTTTGCTCTGCTGGATGGCATCAATCATGCACCAGCATTTCCTTCGCTCATGATTTCGTACGTGTCCTTTCAAGTGACGTGGTCCGAGCTTTGTCGTCTGCAAAGGATTTGTGGAGATGATTACATCGATTTACCCACAAAATCTAAGTTTTGACCTTTCATCTTAAACATCATTCATTCGAACGCTGGGTGTTCATTGTGGTCAGCTTTTTTGGCCTGCCCATCACCCGCCATGGGGCACCGATGAATGTCTTAATGCAAGCGGTGGCCTCGAAGATGGGCCACCGTTTGCCACCAATAGGGGTGTGTCGCTGGCGTCAACTTGCTGCTGACGGTCTCCAAAGACTGCGGAGGTGAACGAGGCCGTGTTGGTGTTGCTATCCCTTACTTTGTCCCCGGTGGAGGAGGTGCCTCTTCATCACTGGTGGCAGAGGAGGTTGTTGGGGTGGATACGGAGGCGGTCCTGGTGGCCCTGATGTACTGGCCCGTGGTGGCGGCTGTGGCGGCCGTGACCATGATACCAACGACAGCGGCAAAGACATTAATAGCTGTTCAGAAGCAGCAACATGCTTCCACCTCCCATGGCAGCGGCCGCGGAGAACGGTGTCACGGAGCTCCGCTCCGAAACAGTAGATGACATCCAATTCATGCTCGTTAACGACGAGAATTCGCAGGTCGAATGCAGGGCGACTCTTAACCTTTGCTGCCTGACCGAGAAGAATAGGAAAGCAAAGAAAAGAAGGCCGTAGAGGACCAAGCTGCTGGCTGCAGTGATGGAGACAACCTTCTTGCTAGCGGCGGGGATGTTGGGAAGGCGATGGCGGGGCCATTGGCGGTTGCTTCTTACAGTGATGACTTTTTTGTTGCAGTTGCGTGGAACCTTCGATTTCCTTGTGACCATCAAGTTTCCTCTTTGTTGGCGAGAAGGCTAATGACTACTGAATCATAACAAAATAATAATAATAATAATAATAATGTAAATTTATGTGCTTTTTCATAAAATTTCCTTATTTAATTTTTATTGTTTCTTCATTTTGTTTTTCTTGTTTTATTTTTTTCCTCAATTGTCTCCTTTTTTTTTTCTTCACCTTATTCTTCTTACCATTTTTTTAATAATTACACAACTCTCACTTTTGTTCATATGGAGTCAGATCTGATCATTTTACTAAATACATCACTTTTCTTCACCTCAAATATTTTTTTTATTATTCTTTTATCATCTTACTAGGGACATATATCATAATATCATCAATTTAGTTGAAATTATCTTATAAAATATTATTATGATAATATCATAGAATTAATTAAAATTCAAGCACCCTTATGCCAATGCCACATACTTAATTGAGATTGCCTAAATTGTAAGAACATCTTCCGTCTGTAAAATATTAATTTAGTTACAATTACGCTCGAGTCTCGAATGACTTGTAAAATAATAAATTGATTAATTTAAAAATAAGTGATGAACAAATCTTGATGTCTCACAAAGAGAATAGTTTTACAAACAATTTAATAAATATTCAATGTGAAAAAAAAAATAAAAAAATAAAATAAGGACTTTAGAAGATAAATAAACAATCGTAAGTCCATAAACAACTATATGCATCAGGCATTGATTGCATTTTATAGGTTTGAATAATCATTTATCTTCTAAAGTTCTTATTTTTTTCTTTTTATCCTTTCTCTTTTGCACTTTGAGTGTTTGCTAAATTGTTTATAAAATTGCTCTTTTCGTAAAACATTATGATTTATCTACTACTCACTTTTGAACTAATCAATTTGCTCTCTTCGTAAAGTTGTAACTAGATTAATCCTTTGTAGATGGATAACGTTAAGAGTATATTACGATTTAAATAATCTTAGCTAAGTCCGTGACATTAGCATAAGAATACCTCATAACTTCGATAATTTCAACTAAGTTTATGACATTATCGTAGAGATATCGCATGACATAGATAATTTCAGTGAAGTCCACGATATTATTGATATCTAACACAGTAATATGCTAACTTTGTTAAATGTTTCCGACCATTGCTATTATTATTTAAATAAAATTATTTTACACTCAATACAATCAAATCATGCCATTTGCATAAGACATACACACATATGACAAAAAAAAAGATATTTATGATAAAAAAATACTCATGGCTCCTTGCGTTCACCCAAACGTTCAAGTGAGATGCATTCAACTAAGATTGAAAACAAAAAAAATTGAAGCATATAGTGCTACTAACCAAATCTAAAGCGTGCATCTGTTCAATACCATCCAGGATCAGAAAAGAAATCAAAATATAATTTAATTATTTTAATAGAGACAGTAATATAAATTGAGGTCTGGAGATAGATATTATGCTCCGAGATAATCAATACTTATATTATTAGATTGAGCCTATAAAAATAAAATAGATTTAGTAATTTTTAATTTTCTATTTAACAAAATTATCAGAAAATGGGTTTCTAATGCTCTATCTCTTTTTCTTATGCATTTAATTCTGGTGGGAGTCTGAAGAAATCAGCGAGCTATGAAGCAGAAGAAAGTTGACTTTTTAGAAGTACGACTTTTTATAAAAAATCATTGATTATGTCAAGCCTGCATCTGCATATGTCATCAATTCCTCGTGTCTTGTCGACGGAGTCATCAAGGAACCCCCACCCCGTTTCGTAACCCTTCACGCTACTTGCCACGACCCACCACCAAACGAACCTCTAGTAATCCGTGTTGGCGTTTTCCCCCACTGAAGAATTGTGGTTGGTAGGAAATGGAAGTTTCCACCCAGCGGCTGCGAGCTATGACCTCTTCTGCCTTCCCGTGTACGAATGAAGCCGTCGGCCGATGAAACCGTGTCCGTGAACGGCGACTACCCACCCAACTTCTTTCCACAGCACCGCCCCCCCCCCGCAACAACAATCTCCTCTTCTTCGTTCTTCTCTTCCACGGTTTCCTCCAAAGTCATCTCCAGCCTGTTCATGGCTTCTAAACGGTGCCTCCCTCTCCTTCCTCTTCTCCTTTCTTCTTTGATCTTGTGTCTCGCATCGGCATCGGCATCGACTTTTCCTCCGAGGCGGCGGCTTCTAGATACCAATCCCCCACCTTCGGTCCCCAAGAACATCCAGACCTTTTTCCCATCCCTTCCTTCCCCGGCCTTCCAGAATATACCTCCTCCGCCGGCGGCCCCGCCATCGCTTCCACCAGCGCCTCCGCCGACTGTGTTGAAGACGAGCAACAGTAACGTGAAGAAGGCGGTTGCAATCACTGCGGCCAGTAGCTTCGGCCTCTGCGGCCTCCTTTTCGTGACTTTCCTGTTCTTATCGGTCAGGCAACGAAAGGTGGAAGTTGGCAATGGCGGAAATAGCACCCTCAACGAGCGCCTCCAGTCCAAACCAAAGCTCCAGCCTACAAGAAGTCTTATTGTTGATGAGAATGGATTGGACGCCATCTACTGGCGAGAGTTCAACCAGAAGAGGTGCCAACACTGTCACCACGTATTGGATCCGTCCGGCCTCATCGAGGAGAAAGAAGGAGGAGTCGCTGATCATTCGCCCCCGAGAAACGACCGGAAGATTCAAGAGAAGCCATTGCTTCCCGCTGGTTCCATCCGTTCCTCGTCGCAGTCATTTGCTTCGGAGCAGAGCTCGGCGTCACCGTTCTCCGCGGCTGCTGCGCCCATGCGGAGGAGTTCGAAGCATGTTGCTGCCTCTGAACAGCAATCGTTGCCTCCGCCGCCTGGTAGATTGACATCGTCGTCATCACCCCAACATCCGCCACCGCCGCCATCGCACTCGCCACCGCAGGCCAGTAACTCGGCGCCACCAGGCCCACCTCCGCCTCCGCCTCCACCGCCACCAGCAATGAAGTCGAGCGCAGCACCTCGACCACCTCCTCCTCCTCTGCCACCAGTGAGAAAATCGAATGCGGTTCCTCCACAGGGGACGAAGTCAAACACATTGGCTCCGCAATCCGCACCTCCACCGCCCCCACCACCCGGCGGCAGCCGTCCATCCAGCGGTCCATCTTCGAGGCCACCGCCCGTACCGGGACAATCATCGGCGGCCATCGGAGCGGAAGGCGGGCCGAAAAAGCTGAAGCCATTGCACTGGGACAAGATGAACCCAATTAACCCCCAGCATTCAATGGTCTGGGATAAGATCACCGACGGCTCATTCAAGTAAGCTCCACTTCCACATTTCTTTCCTCTCTGTGAATTCTAGGGAATCGGTTTAACCGAGCGTAGCGCATGCCATTTCAATGTGGAATAAGCCACCCAATTGCCCCTCTTTACGGAGAGAGCTCTCAAACCTTCAACTTGGAGGTGGCATTTTGGCGAACAAGTTGCAGGCACTAAATTTTAGGGACAATTAGATTTAACCGACAACCACTATCATGGATTGATCTAATCACAATTGCCAAAGCTTTTAAGATCCATCATGTGAGATCACAATTAAAACCTTCTTAGAGTAGCAATACTAACATCCTTTTTTAACCTTCAATTTGCAAGAGCAGAACAAATCCAAACTGATGCAAAGGCAAATATATTTGTTTTCCCGAGTCAATTAATTTCTTAAGATTTGAAACTTTCAAGTTCGTGAATTGATCAAATCCACTATTTATATGCTTTGAGATGCCGTCATGGGGGCCAAACGCATGCTGCGGTAGTCCTATTTTTATGTATGACTGGTAGAGATGGATAAACCTATTCTGCACCAACAGCCTCTTGAAATTAATTAGTGGAGTACAGATCATAATCCACCTCGAGCAAACTTTGACCTGGTAACCGAGTATGAGCACCATCTGATAGCCTCTTTGACTGCTTCTTCATCTGATAGCTTTCTATTAATCTATTTTTCATATGAAATGGTTTTCTTCTTCTGAAATGTTAATTACTGCACTCTCATGTTACACTCTCACATAACAAAGTATGGAGTTGCTATGACTCTCGACTTGAAATGAATTAAGAAGGTTGACATGCATTGCAGGAAAATACAAGTTCACAGACATTATCTCGAGCATGTCATCTGCATGTCTGATGCCAGTTGATGTTGGGAGACCTAATGCACTGATAAATTCGATTCACAGATCTTACCGGCTTAGTTATGATGCCTTTTGATTGCTAATCTTATAGTAAAAATCTGATTCATGTTCGTATCATGGAGTCGTCTCGTTCTTATGACTCTTCTGTTTGGCTCGGCAGGTTCGATGAAGACATCATGGAAGCTCTCTTTGGCACGATGGCCACCAACAAGAAATCCTCGAACGCGGCCAAAGACCAGGGCAAAGGCGCCGCCTCATCCACCAATGGCGGCCCCGTCACTCCCACGCAGATCTCCTTGCTCGACTCACGCAAGTCGCAGAACATCGCTATCGTGCTCCGCTCCCTGGCCCTGAGCCGTCAGGACATCCTCGACGCCCTCGTCGAGGGTCGTGGCCTTCCCGCCGACGTCCTCGAACGGCTCACCAAGATCGCACCCACCAAGGATGAGGAAGCCTTGATTCGAGACTACACCGGCAACCCTGCGAAGCTCGCCGACGCCGAGTCCTTCCTCTTCCACATCCTGCGTGCCGTCTCCTCGCCCTTTCTGCGCCTCGAAGCCATGCTCTTCCGGACCAATTACGAGCACGAGGTGGCGCACCTGAAGCAGTCTCTTCAAACGCTGGAACTGGCGTGCAAGGAGCTCAAGAGCCGTGGCCTGTTCTTGAAGCTACTGGAAGCGGTCCTCAAGGCCGGCAACCTCATGAACGCCGGCACGGCCAGGGGCAACGCGCAGGCCTTTAACCTCTCGGCGCTCTGCAAGCTGTCCGACGTGAAGAGCACTGACGGCAGCACGACGCTGCTCCACTTCGTGGTGGAGGAGGTCATCCGGTCGGAGGGCAAGCGGCTGGTGGTCAACCGCAACCACAGCCTGCGCCAGTCCGGCATCAGCGGTCCGACGCTCGACCGGACGATGAGCCGTGCCGCGAGAGAAGAAAGGGAGAAGGAGTACATAAAGCTGGGACTACCGATCGTGGGCGGGATCAGCGACGAGTTCGCCAACGCGAAGAAAGCAGCCGGCATAGACTACGACGTGCTTGCCGGGACGTGCGCGTCACTCGGGGCGCGCCTGGCGGAGATCAGGAGATTCGTGGACACATGCAACGGCGACGGATTCGTGATTGAGATGCGAGCGTTCATGGGCGGGGCGGAGGAGGAGCTGAAGGCGGTGAGGGGAGAGCAGGCCCGGGTTCTGGAGCTGGTGAAGAGCACCACGGAGTACTACCAGCCCGGAGCATCCAAGGACAAAGGGAGCCACCCGCTTCAGCTGTTCGTGATCGTGAGGGACTTCTTGAACATGGTGGATAAGGCCTGCGTGGACATTGCCAGAAACCTGCAGAGGAGGAGGCCGGCGGACGCAGGGTCGGCGTCCAAGGCGGGTTCGAAAGCGGTGTCGGTGGCGGCCGATCAGGGTTCGGAGAGCGGCAGGAAACCGATGGCGAGATTTCCATACTTGCCGCCAAACTTCATGTCGGAAAATTCCAAGTCGGACTCGAGCAGCGACGACGATGACGGGCCGTCGTGACGGGGAAGAGGAGGAGGCAGCAGCAGAGTGGCTGCTTGTGTGCTAAGATTCGTGTCGAGAATGATTGATTAACATTGTTGATTGATTTTTCTTTTTTTGGGTTAAATTAATTAAATTCTGTAAGTAGTGTCAACGTTGTTTTCGATTCACAATTCCAAAGTGTAGAAAAATATTAGTTTGATGATATGTATTCATCTTTATTTTTGAAGCTTACTATTCATATTTTTTTTTTCTATTAACAATCTCTTTACTATTGATAATTATTTAAAATAATAAAATTCTAATATTATCAATTTTATTCTTGAGAAATTATTTATAATCCCACAATCTCTTATTTCATACTTATGTCATTCGATGATGTTTGACATCACTTTCACTTGTTGTCCCCTCGATGCCATCCTTCCTTAAGTTAAAAAGAAGAAGATTAGGAAATAAAAAAATTTATTCATTTAAAAATATCTTTAAAAAATTAAAATAAGATTATAAACAGTAAAAAAACTTACAAATAATAATTTTCTTAATTTTTATAAGTCAAGAATTTGAAGTTACTATGTGACGGTTGAGCAATAATTAATATGTTAAACGAACATATTCAATTAATTATGGGATGAATATTTAATCATGCATCTGACCTGAAAAATAAATGATAAATTGAGTTTATGGTATTAATTAGTTAAACACTATTTTTAATTTTGTCACTCCTATATATTTTCGTTTGAACTTGTTCAAAGGTTTGAACAATTCCATCCATTTTTTTTTTAAAGTTCATACTGTAATGCATATTGAACCAATTTTATTATTATAATTATTCATTCTCATATGAATATTGCAACTTGATCATCTTCCATGACAACTTGTTTATTAACTTTTACTATCGAGACATCGAATTTGATTCCTCCACTTTGTTACAGTTCTTATTGAGCTGGGAATGTTGGGAACACTTGAGGTTGAAACCTTTCAATCAATTGTTTGATAAAAGAAGAAGAGTCATCATCTTTGTGTGTTTAAGCCCCCTTTAAGGTGTTACCTTACAAGAGCTTCTTAACTTGAATAGTTTGTGGTATTCTCCCATGAGGAAGTTTGCTTCTCGCATCTTTGGATCCTTCACCATCTCCTCCAACTGGGTTTCTGCAATCCCCCATTTTTAAGGTAAATGATCGTGAGGAGTTGATTTCTGACTTGTGAGTTCCTTTGAAGAACTTTCTACTTGATTGAGCTCCACTGCATAAGTGAAGAGAACTGAACTACTTTGATTAACTTCACCAAAATTGCTCCAAGTGTACTACTTGCTCTGAGTCAGTTGGTTTCTTGATTTCACTCGTTCTTCAACATTGGACTTTTGGAGTGCCAAAAGTATTGTTGAATCTGAGTTGGGTTTCACCCTCACGGAATGCCTATTTAATTAATAGCTTTGCCGACACCTTTCGCATCAACTATGCTTCATTTATGGTCAGAATTATGTTTTTCCCTCGAGAGCATAAATTTGGTTACACTTGAAGACTTACCACTACAGTATTATAACCCATACTATCATGTTCATAAGCTTCTATCCGATGGTTGAGTTCCTCCTAGATCATCTTAATATCTTACTTATAGTAATTCGCTATTCTTGCACATCCTGTGTTTTATAAGGTATTTCCCATCAGATCTTATATCAATAAAATGAACTTTTTGATGTGGTCACCGTTAGCTTGTTGTAGGGCATTCCAGAACCTATGAGCAAAGCTTAGCTCTAGGATGATCCATCATCCAATAGCTTATCTAAGATGTCATGAGATTCTCCTGCTCTAAAAATAATGATAGCCGAAGTGGATGGTTAATTAGATCTATGACTCCTTGGTTGAGCTTGAGCTATCATTCCACCTTGTATCGTTGTGGAATAAACTTTGATAAATAATTTATTCTTTCTGTCTCGATGGACACTTATCCTAAGATTGATAAAATCTTCTAACTCCGATTGCATTATTGTAGGATGAATTATTTTTTTTAACCTCGACTCCCTTATTATTTATATGGCTGATTATATATATGTCTTCCTTGTTATAAGACTATAAAATGGAGAATCAGTACATCAGAAAATAAATGAATTTAAGAACAATATGGAGATTACTGTCATTTATGATAGAAACTTTATTTTAAAAATAACTTGAAAATCTTTGTGCTATAAAGTTAGCGCTCCCACTCTCATCTTTAATCTAAACGTTAACTCCTTTGTCAATTGGGAAAATATGCTCCACTTTTAAATTAATTTTTTATGCGACTTATAACCTTTTGCTAGTTTCAATCTATATCTCCTTGCCTCCCAATCAACTATTTATTTACTAGTATGTGGCTCATGTATCCTCATTATGCCGGTCACATTCCTATTCGATTTGATATCCATAAATATCAATATATTATCATATACCTTTGTTTTTGATTACTTGAACTAGTCGTGCATTTAACAATTAATAATTACATTATCCTAACGCATGATATTTCTTCGTTAAGCTTAAAGAGTCAAATTTTTTTTTTGACCTCTACTTAGGTTTCTCTTGGACTTCACCTCGCAAACAAAAATACAACTCCCATGCGAGGTCTTGGTGATAAGTTGTTGACTTCAGTCCTTCTGGATCCATGTTGCATTGAATCTTTTTTCTTGAGGTCGTTCCATTTAAAAGATTTTATAGAACCCATTTTCCAATAAGCATTTCTTTTCCTTTGTCATCTCTTATATGAGACGTTCCACCTCAGCAATTTTTCACCTGTTAGCTCATAAACACAACTCCTCTTTAGCCAATGGTTTTAGACAATCGAGAAAATAGAAAAGTTTGTCATTCTCATATATGTATGTCTTGAATATCTAACATCATTCACATAAAATAACTTCACATAATCTCAAATCGTAGAGGTTTCGCAAACTTGCCATAACTTCACATAATCTCAAATTGTAGAGTTGTGACGAACTCTATACTCTATTGCATAAATTAAATTTATAACTCCCCCAAGTACTGATGTTACAATTATCATAGTGTATTTCCCACAACAATTTTGCATTCCTAATGAGATACATTGTTATGTTGTTTACGACGACACCTTAGTGTATTTCCCACAACAATTTTGCATTCTCAATGAGATATATTGTTGTTTCCGACAGGTATCAATTTGGATAGGATTATTTTAAAGTATTAATCCATCAAAAAGAAAGTTTTTTAATTCTTTAAAATCCCGAGCATCCCTCCCCCAGCTTTATGGTTTGGGAGCTCATGCTCTCCATGAGAGATGGTAATGAGATATTCCTTAACTTGTATGAGTAACTATACATGAGCTATCAATTTCCTTACTTGCTCTTACAAGTATTGCTTGATCTCTCTAACGTCACCTATCAATCTTTGAACTTGGATGAGCCAATTGGGATTCTAATCATTTAGGATTCCAATCATCTATCCTTACTGAGCTAGTTAGGATTCCAATCATTCTTGTAGAGACTTTACTAGGATTCCAATTCTTGTAGAGACTTCACCACAACAAAGCATCCGATCATTCTGGTAGAAACTCTTACTACCACAAAGCACTCTATACTTCCGTAGAGTTTCACCTTCAGTTACAATGTCGAGTCATAGCTCCAACTCAACTACTTTAAACAAAAAATGTGCACAAATAGACTGAACAATCCCACACAAAGAGAATTCAGAAAGAATTCGTTTGATAATTTTGAACAAATTAATCAAAATTTAACTGTCAGCAAAACCATGACAAAAGAGTATAAATCATAAAAGGACTATAAATTATTTATTTATTTATATCCACAAAAAATGGATTCAGGGAAGGTCAATGGTCTCGTTTGCCATCAGATCCACTCGTCCAAATCCATATTGGAGGTGAATCCTGATTTGGATCAAATGGCATCGAAGTTCATTAACTTTATCAATTAAATACAATTCGATCCCCGAAGGTCTTTTTCATGAGCAATATTTTGCCTAGCGGATTCCTGAAAGCATGAACCTTGGTGCAAGCAGAGGATGAACCAACAAACATAATAGGTTCTATGCCACGACCAGGGATCTGATAACCAATGGAATGTGGGAATCAACGTTTCATGTTGAACTCTGCTTGCATTTCTCCTGCACAGTAACAATAATCAAGTGGTTTCAGTGTACTTTGGCCAATCAACAATACACAATCAACCCGCAAGTTCATTTATGGGTGCTCGGTCCATGACACTGGATGCAAGCAGTGCATTGTTCTGTAGAAGTGGATCGATATCTGGCAACTTAGGAATCTGGAATAGATGCAAGCAAATCAAGTGTCAGTATACTATTTGCATTGTAACAAACTGAAACCAAAAAGAAAGCAATGCTAATTGCAAAAGATACATGCACCCACCCGACTTAGCAGCTTTTGAAGTGAAAAAAATAGTGGATGTCTGGGCTGAAATTTTAAGCTACATAGGGCAGTTTCACTACCTTTCCAAACACATCCTATCTCTTCCAATGAAACTATTTTAGAGTCTTTTTGACTCTCTAGAAATTAATTCCCATACCTTTTCAGATGCTTATTATTTGTTACAGAACTCTAAATTTGTCGAGTCATATCAGGCAACATTTCAGCACAGGTGATCAATCTTCCGTTCCTTGTCATTTTAGATGGATATGCAGATTGTATTCCCTTTCAAATCTAGCCCAGTTGATTTTTTAATCCATGTTTTAGTTGGAGTGACACTCATGAAGCATGCATTTCCATCTTTAATGACAGACAATTGAAGTATTTTATATGAGATCATACTTTGATCTCTAATTAGCATATGATTATGATGCTGACACAAATCAGCTTCAAGAGGAATGTTCTTGTAAACAAGATTTGACTTCCATTAATTTTTCTATCTTGCAAACCACTGCCGTTTCTTGAAGTTTAAAATCTTCTCTGTAGTCAGCAATTTCTGTTCTTAAGGCAGTACATTATCCTAGTTTTTGCAAACTCTAGCTCATGAATGTTTATCACCGACACTCCTAACATGTCTGGTACTATGGCCAATATGTATCTTTCAGATATAAACCATATGCCCTTCACCACATAACCAAATCATTAATTAAATAATAGTTTTTCTTGTGCTAGTGACTTATAATGAGTAGCAACATTTCAATTTTTGTTGGTTTTGCCGCTACACGCTTATAGGCCCATTAATCAAATTCTCTTATTATATTTAGAAGATTTGATCATAAAAAGTATTAGTGTGAGAAGAAGGGTGAAGATGAACTAGAAATTTGCAACTATGATGAACCCAAGCTATTTGGAGGCAACAACACAAGGGTAGGGCCAAAAGGATTAGTACAGATTAATTTATTTTTTTCTTTTTATTTTTTCTACTTAGAAAAGGAGATAGCTTTTTCTAAATCTTAGAAAATCAGTTTAGATATGAGACCTATCTTAAAACGTAAAGATTTTAGAATAAGTAAACTAAGATTTATGAAATATAATTCAGTACTATAAGAGGATAATTGAGGGCATATTCAGATGGACAGTAAGTTCTTATAAGTGAAAGTTTTAGACGTCTTCGAACTATTATTCAACAAAATGGAGTGATTAAAAATATTATTCAGAGCAAAAACTAGATGGTTAAAGTGGAGAGAGGCATTGTGAGCTTTGCTATCATTGAATGTGTTCTAACTAAAAAGAAAAGTTCTAAAAGACAGTTATTAGGCTACCCATGTTTTATTGATTGGAGGGTTAGGTAGTTAGAAAACTACATCTACCAAAAGTTTGTATAGATGAGATAGTGGGTGTGAGATACCTATTGATGTTGTATAAGATAAGATGAGTCTATTATTCATAATACAAGAAGATGTAGAGAGACCTACAAATGTTGTATCAGATAAGATGAGTCTATTATTCAATTCGAGAAAGGTAGAGAAAGACCGACTTCACCAGAAACAATAAAAGATATTTACATGATCGTTGATTTAACAAGTAATAGTGTCTTAGACAGAATGGAAAAAATATTCATATAACCAACTTCAAATACTTGGAATATCATGACTTGTTTGTTTGTTTGTTGTTCAGAATTACAAGTAACACTCTTAACTAATAAGAAAATAGTTTGGATTATGGCTTAATTTGTCTTGACACTAAACTGGATTCAACCCATACCTAGACAATTCCTTCAACTCCATAACTGGAACTAACGAAATTAAAAATCTGAATAACAATGTGCAAGCATAAAATGGGTTTTAGCTTTTTAAGATAATAACGAGTGTATAAACTACAAGACCTCTAATTAAACACAGAAACTTGTTAAACATAATGATTCAGAAAAACTGTGAATGCCAATTAATTTGCAAAAATACTTAATTACTCATGTAAATTATGATATTAGTCACCAAACTGATGTCTGGTATCTTCATGAACTGCAGGTTTTAAATTCAAAAAGCATCAGATTAAAACAACCAACCTGTGCCAATAAATCTATTGTACGACGTAATAGTCTAGCTAGGTCCCCCTCATCCATAGCACAGTCCATCATTATTTCTCTCCAAGTTAGACCAGAGGCCCAGGCTTCAACCATTCCAGAGAACTGACCGTCTAACTCACAGGGTATCTGTAAAGTAAATGAAAGACGAATAAATTTAACAAATCTATAATTTTATGAGAAGTAAACATTTACCAAAGATGATAACAAACCTTGACGCCATATTTATCCTGAATTTGGATAAGAGATATTCTCTGCTCCTCCAAAAGGTAGATAACATCAATCACAATTGAGGATGGCTCATAAATATAGCTGAAACAAGGAAAAAATCATCAGAAAGAAGGTACTTTCGGACTAAAAGGGAGTTCGCAAAAAACTGTAAAGCATGAATACAGATGTAAGGTACCAATACAGTCCAGATATATGACACCAACATGTTGATACAAATTGAAAAATAAGATAAGATACAATATGGATATGAAAATAAAAAATATTTATGAGATACATCATATTATATAAGACAAAGTTCAACCACTTTGTATAGCATTATTAATAATCAATAATAAGTATATCCCATGCACCATAATTCATAATGAGTATTAACATAGTTCGCCAATATCATATAGAAACATCATGGCTTTACGATAAATGAAGCAAAATCATTCTATTATTTTTTACTAATCTTTCATGTCCAATACATGATAGTAAGAAATCTGTTTAATCATAGTTCCATACAGTGCTTTTAAAAGCACTAGGTGTCAAAAGACACCAAAGTCCCAAAACGCCCGAGGCCTAGGCACTCACCCGACTAAAACAAGGCACTCTCGAATATTAAAATTTAAAAAATATGATATTACCTATAAAATTTAACAGTGCACCACCTTAATATGTTCTAAACTCTTTAAGTTCTAACTCCTAACAGAGTAATAGTGCACCACCTAAATATCATGCAGCAAGTTAATTGATGAAAATATTACCTATAAAATGAGAAAGGGAGGACTGAGAAGATAGAGAAGCAACTGACGATCATAGAGGAATGTGGGGGAAGGCGGAAATAAGCGAAGAACGAAGATGGACAGGGTGGTGGACGACACGGATGAAGGCAACGAACGAGGTTGCAGACGACGATGAATGGAGCTACAGTGGCGAACGGAGTGTACAAAGCCAGTGGACAACATTGCCGATGGTAGCAGACAGAGCTACAACGACCGACAGAGTGTACGAAGAAGGAGGACACGCGATAGGGTTTCGCTCAAGGTTCGCCATACCGATGTGTACCGCCCGGTACGGGCGGTACGTACCGGTCCGAGAGGCGACCGGTACGCGGACCGCCCTCTACCGGGCGGTACACCAAAAAAAGCCTGTATCGGGCGGTAACGGTCGAAATTTCGATCGTTACCGCCCGGTACCATTTGGTAACGGTCGATTTCGACCGTTACCGCCCGATACCACTCGGTAACGGTCGAAATCGACCGGTACCACTCGGTAACGGTCGAAATCGACCGTTACCACACTGTAGCAGTGCTACAGTGCTCCAACGGTCAAATTGATCGTTGTAGCCATTTCTCCTCCTATTTAAACTAATCTTCTCTCCCCTATTTCATTATACACTCTTAAACTCTCTCTCAAACATTTCTTTTCTCTCATAAACTCTATAAAACAACGATTTGTGAATTCAATCGAGGTAAATTTGGGAAGATTAAGAGGAAGAACTTTCTAATCAAGAGGTATGAGTCAAACTGCTCGAGGAACTACCGATACCCAACGGTCACACTCGTCCGCCCAACGTGCAAAGGCAAAGGGGAAGGCAATAGCATCAGTTGCATCGTTGGAAAGAATCGAGTCGGGCGACGAGACACCTTCACAATCACATTCTCTTTCTCGTTCGGTCCAGAGACATGACAGCAACACGGACAGCAGTGCCTCAACAGATGATGGCGGTGATACCGGGCAGTCGTTGGTCTCGTCTGCACAACTTGAGGGTGGTGAAT
Organism: Musa acuminata AAA Group; assembly: GCF_036884655.1. Classification (NCBI taxonomy): domain Eukaryota; kingdom Viridiplantae; phylum Streptophyta; class Magnoliopsida; order Zingiberales; family Musaceae; genus Musa; species Musa acuminata. The sequence goes on along the minus strand of NC_088334.1, from coordinate 44,154,388 downwards.
GGACTGAGGAGCAATATTTTATACATGCCACTCAAGATTTAGATCATGGAACTCGACAAGGTACTGGTTAAGTTTATGCGCGGAAGGGAAAGGAGAAGGGGAAGGGGAAGGCAGTGGATGAATATGAACAAATGCGACAGATCATACATGATATAGACACAGAAAGAGACTCATCGTATTCACAGCCATCGTATTATGAAGAATCATATGGGCAACAACAGTATGGTGATAGTTGGTCATCCTTCTCTGAGCAACAGCATGATACAGAACAACACCAATATATGCCTCAAGAGCTGCCTCGGACAAATATGATTTATGACGATCAATCTACGATCAGTACCACATTGATGCATCAATGGCATACGGTGTATCAATACACTATGTCATGTGATCAATTTCATGATTGGGTCAAACAAACGTATCATATTGATATGTATCGGATCGAGGACCCCGATCCACCACCCGTGGAGGCCTGTCGTTCGTTTTGGTGGTAGAATTAACAATCAGGTATATCTAGATATATGATTATTTAATTCATTTGAATTTTAGAGTTTATATTGTAACAAAATAGTCTAACAATTCAACTGATTTTTCTATAGATATTTCAATCTATAACGAGCTGAAATACGAACCTCGAACAAGACTACCTCAAAGCCCGAAAAAGATATGTGATGCTATTTTTACCAAATTTACATTGATTTTGCTAAACTTATATTATTACTATATTTATTTGTAACTTGAAAACTCTATCCTAACTTTTTTTTTAATTTTCAGGTATTTTCGGAGGGATAAATCGGTGAAATCAAGTGTACCGAGCGGTACACCTCGGTATACCGCTCGGTACGCCGTACCGTACCGTACCGAGCCAGCGTCGAAACGCCGGTACGATACGGTTCGGCGAACCTTGGACTTTCGCTTATGGTTTCTTTCACTGGGTTGGGTGCGCGGGGAGGGGGGTTGCAGTGTTAGGGTAAGTAACATTAGTTGGTTCAATTAAACCAACTTACTTGGCTAGTTGAACCCATGCTCAAAGTCGAATTGATTTGGCTCAGGCACTCGCCCGAGTAGGCACTTGGGTCAAGCGCACGCCTGAGCAGTGCTTCATTGAAACGCCTTGCCCCGAGGTGTTGTGAGGAGCTCAAGTCTTGCCTTGCCTTGCCCGAATGCCTAGGCGAACACCCGAGCACTTTTTAAAAACACTGGTTCCATCATTATAATTAAGAATGAATATTACATTAAGAAAAGTTCCCCAAAAAATATCCATGAAGTATTGTACTGTATCCTATATATCTTAGTAGTTAGTACAAGAAATTTCAAAAATAATTTTTTTAAGAATCAGATACTTTGAGAAAGTATTTGACATGTACCTTGGGATTATCTTATAAATATCATTTTTGACACATTTGATACATATACAATAAGCAATTCCAAGTGTTCATTTTTCAAATACAAAAAGGCTTTTGTAGTCATCTGCTAGCATCCTTTCGCTGCTGTCATCTCCTAGTAACCATGCTCATGCAACTAAAAATAATGTATATTGAATCCCTTAACTTGTAATTTAATTCAGCACCCTAACCACAATGGTGGCTTTTCCAAAAGACAATCTGTTTGAAAAGATGCATATTGCTTGTTTAAATGCTCAAAAGGATTGTTTTTGGTTCTATTTCTCACTGTCCATCTCTATAACTGGAACATTGCTTCTGACATCTCTTTCATTTAATATATTCTTGTTTTCCGGATAAAATATCATAAGATCTTCCAAATTTCTGCCAGGTCATTTTCTAAGTGAAGATTGGCCCACTTTTAGCTCTTACAAACTTCTAATCATTTCTGTCACATATTTGTATCCAATTTATGAAACCAACAAGCTTAATCCCATTTAAATAGAAGACTTGATGGTTCCTAAAAAAAATTTTATGTTGAAAACTACACTATCAACCACCTTACTTTTCAGAGGCAACCAACACAAGGTCGAATTCTTGTTGGATAAACAGACCAGGGCTTATTGCATATCTATAATCCCAGCCAACAACATTGTGCATACTGCCTGGTACTTGGTACATACCTGTTCAAATTTTGGGCTTACTGCCTGGTATTTAGTATATTTCCATGCCTCACCCATAAAGGTCCAAGGACAGACCCTTAACTGAACTTTCAGTCAAGTCTCCTCTCTACTCCGCTCCTGTTTCACTGAACTTTCCTCTTTCAATAAGATTCAAAATCCAAAGACCTCTTTTAGTCCATAGCAAAGATTCATTGATACTCTTCTATCAGATTTGAGGGCCCATTCCACATTCAAGATATTATTATTGAAACTTTCATGTAGCATTCTAATTCTTTATTAGACTAATAATAAATCCAAGTTATATTAAACTAGGATTGGGCAGATCTAGGCCGAACACAGTTAAACCCCAAGGAACTAGCCTAAATCTACGTGGATCTGGATCAGATCTGATGTAGCCTAGATCTATGTGGATCTAGGTCAAATCTGTAGCAATCAAGTTTAAATCTTATAATATTAAATTAAACAATGTTTATATGAGATGGTACAAAAGCCTCAACAAAGTGTCGACCCTAGCATGAAAACATGATAGACATTTTAAAAGCCTCCATCATTAGCAAGGTGTTCACTATGATTACAATTGTCATGGTGGAAGAATCGAAAGGGTGAAGATGGATCTAGCTTAGGGATTTCTTCACATCATTAGTAAGGTTAGTTTTCAGCAAAGAATTGGGAGCCAAGAGATCCTAAAGAAGAAACAATGAGATAGGAATTCAAATATTTAATGGGTTGACATATAGGAATTCTACTGTTAATCAGTAATGAGGTCATACGGATGGCCACAAAATTGTTGGCGTCCATGTGTCTATGTATCATTATATGATGTACAAGCAGGCAATGAGGATCAAATGCTCTTGACACATCACTGGTTATGACAATGGTGATGACGCTAGTGAGTTGAATAGGCATGAGCATCATGCCAACACCAAGTAGAAGGCATACCGGTTCCTTCAGTTACTTTGGACAGGTTGACTTTAGATGCCAGAGACCTTGAACCATGGTGATTTAGTCTTGAATGTCAAAACATAAGAGGACTAATGGCTAACATATAATAAGAATATTGTCTGGACAATTGTTAAGTGATCTTTTTAACATCCCCTTATACTGGCCAAAATAACTATATTCAACCCCTTACCCCATATGAGTTTGCAAGAAAGTATCTTAATGACGAGCTTGAGAACATGCACATGGATGACATCTTTTAAAAGCTAGAGGGACCTCTATGGTGTTACTATGATGCAAAATAGATGGTCAGGATTCGAAGAAGAGGAGAAAGAGGAGGCAGAGGTAGAGAGGAGGATAAGTGCTAGTGGCAGTGAGCTATGAGTGGGCCCATGGCAGAGGGCGGTGATGTCGTACTTCATGTCATAAAGGGCTTAAGGGTTGACAATGCTAGAGAGAGAGAGAGAGAGAAATGAGGGTGAATTTAATATACTTTACAGTTTATAATATATTAAAAGGGTTTTTGATTAAACCCTGAAGCAGACCGGAACTGTTTGAAATGGGCTGGTCCACAATCAGAAACTCCATCAGCTCGGTATTTACTGTTTGGGTCATATCAGTCTGAGCAGTTTTTTAACCATGGTGGACACCAAAACTTTGTAATGGTCATGTATTTTATGATTTAAAACAAGTTTAATGTTTGAATATAAACCTCATGGTTTAACTTGTATGCTAGCTTCAACATTTTTATTTGCTTCTATATATGTTTCTTCTTTTTATAATTGATAATAGGTCATAAAATATCAAAGAGATAATGAAAGTTTAAAAATATCAAAGATGATGAAATTATTGGATCTGAAATGGATACGATCCAGATAGGTTTGTACTGATTGGTACCTGCCTGTATTAGCACTCAATGGGATCAATATAAGTATCAATTTCAATCCTGAGCAGAGTTCAATTTAATATACAACAAATATTTCAATCCTTGGACCATCCCATTTATTTCTCAAGAAGACACGACCAGCCATGAAAGAGAAGATGCATATCTTTTTACTTGGTTTTGACTTTGATTTGGTAAGCCCAGTTTTGGTAGGATTACTGGCAGTATCCGATGTTTCAGACCGAATTAGGGAAAATCACTCTGTACGTGTCCTGGTCTCCAGTCGTTTGATACAGACCGATCCATCTAGGTTTTAGAACCATTCCTTATAAGTTTAATAATTTGAATAAATGACCATCTTGTTTGTTTTTTGTCTCTTTATGTTATCAATTACATTTCAATATTCCATTTATTTTAAAATTTTAAAAAAATTCTAATTTGTAAGCTCTTATGTTTTCAATTCTTTAATTTATTTATTTCACTGTGTAGTAATTGGTTTATTGCAAGTTCATAGGAAAAGTTTTTAATTAAGAAAATAAAAGTATAAGATTGATTTGGCAGAAATACCAACCTGTTACTTTTCCAAGGTCGCACTTTGATTCCTTCTGAAACCAAACTTCCGCATACAGCAGCGAGTTGTGCTGGCTTCAGGTTTAATAAGACTTTATTCCTAAGTATCATTGCAAGCCATAGCTCATTTTCTCCTCGAATTGCTGCTGCTGTTTCACCTAAAGGGTATATAACCTGAGTGCTCAAATCCAATGCTCTTGCTTCTTGTATTACTTTGCTTATCTAATCAGAAGAAACATAAACTGATATAAGTTTAGCAATCTTGAAATCAACTGAATTGATGAAGTGCAAAGATTAAAAAACCACGAGCTAGAAAATCAGATACTGAGATGTTCAGCAACCTTGCCTTAAAATCCTTGCATATATGCAACAACAATACACATGAATAATGATATTGTAGACATGGAAGCAATGATGTGATGCACTAACATATTTATGCACAAGCACCTGAGAAACTTGCACACACAAAAGCAGGCACCCATGAGATACAAGCATAAAACAGAGATATATTTCTGTAATATCTGATTGATCTCTGAACAAGTACTAGTAAGAAGATTCCTACTAGAACTGAGTTTACCATGAATGTTTCCTTTTGCAAAGATGCACCGTTTAGGTAGAATAAGTGACAATTTGAATAGCTGATTGATTACACATTTTGTTATAAGCAAAATATACTGAAGAAAACAACTTTAATACATTGAAAATGAGAAGTTCAAAGAATTTTCCTACAGAGGAAGAGGAGAAAGTAGAAAAAGATTAGGACAAAAGGAGAGTATAAGAAAAAGTATTGTTTAACTACTATAGCATTCTGTACGTACCAGTTTTGAAGAACATGGTATGCTGCTTAATGCTTATAGTGCAGTTAGTACATACAACATAATGATCCAGTGCTAGATGGATCAAACCAGGCTGCTGTCAACCAAAAAAAAAATCCCACTAAATTTTTTTGTCAAAATCAAATTGATTTTTGAAAGCTTTGGGTCTAAATCCATCAGAAACAGAGTTGTGATCTCCTCCCCTCCATCTCTAATTCTCTATAGGGAAGCGGTTAAGTGTGAACAAAGAAGAAAAAGCATTCAAGTGGAAAATTTTTGCCTGCAAAAAAAAAGAAGAAAAGAAGAATTTGAGGCAATGGAAAAAGAGGAGGAAGAGGTCACTTTTGGTTCCATCCCACACTTTATATTCTAATTTTCTATAACCTTCCTCCTTGTTATTTTCTTTGTTTCTTATCCGTATTAGCAGGTATGATGGTATATTCTAGTCCGATAGGGGATAGTATTGGATCCAATACCAAATTTAAAATGTACACATGAACCACTTAGTTCAGGGTGACATGTAGCAAGCCATGACATTGTTGCTACTTTCATTGCAAATTGAACTGGTCATAATCTAAAACTAGAGAAACCTCACCTAAATCATAAGAGAGCAACATCATGCATAGCACCTTGTGAACTCTTCTTTTTACATGCTTATCCCCTTGACTCCAAAAAAAAGGACTATGAGGAACAGCAATGACCCTGCTCTAAGCAATACTGCAGTGGGGGAAGGAGATATGAGAAGAAGAGAAGAAATGAGAATAGAACTAAAGAAGGTTAAAGATTGTTATCACTTACCATCATCATCATCATCATCATCAAGAGTATCTAGCGTATAAGGCTCCCACTAATACAGGGGATACAGGAGTCGATAAACAAACTTACCCTCTACTTATAAGTAGAGAAGTTGTTTCAGTGACTCGTCCCTTGGTCACATAGGCCATGAAGGTGCAACCTTATGGTTATATTAAAGCTCGCTTTTTTTGCCATTTAAATATTACCATCATCACAATAAAATTATTATTGCTATTTGCTAGTACTTATGATTTCTCTATTTCCTCTTTAATTCTAAATTGGAATCAGCTAGTACTAATAGATATACTGACAGTATCAACATGCTTAGCAATTCAAGGGGTAATCCGCATGGGAGTAGTACCTGAGATTTAATTCCTCCTACCAAAAGAAAATATTTAATCAGCCAAAATCACGATTCACCCCATAAAATTGGGTTATAAGTGACATTCTTTACAACACAAGGGAGGATGGAAAGACTGATTGACTAAGTTCTTTCAGTTTGTTCGTTTCCATATTTTCTAAGAGATAGGCAACATCAAACAACCCTACTCTATTATTCTATAGGTGCAATTGTCTCATAGAGCAGGGAAAGAGTATATCAATTTGGAAAGTGTTAGAGCCCACATAAAATCAACAAGATATGATGAGGTGGTCAATTGTCTCCACAAAATAATGGCATATAGTGCAGTTTGCGATTCTTGGCCCTTCTCCCTCTCTTTCTTTAAATCAAGAACCATTTCAATGTGGAGTTTAATATTTACAGGAAGGAAAATTAAGTCTAGACGTTGTCCCAAAGTTTTCCAAGTTTTCTGAATATATATATATGATGAATGTATTATCATTGCAAACTAATCATGTGGTATATGCAAGGGACATGAATGTTATTGAATAATAAACAAAAAACATGGATCTATCAAGATTACAATGAAGCTCTTATAGGAAGATCGACCAAGCATAATCAGTGATATCTTTAGAGGACAAGTAACCATCCTCCTGCAACAGGAGGATTGACTGGTCAATCACTAGCTGAAGGTGTGAAATCTTGGTCCAAGACTAGTTTTGGCCCTTGGATTGACTGGTCCCATGAAGGGTATAATATGGCGTACCATGTGTTGATATCCTCCTGTACCCATTACAATGGGTCCAATTTCAAAACTAGCTGCAAATAAATACAAACCAGATTTAGGATTTTTCTTTTATGGGTTTGACCTAATAGGAGCTAATAATTGGTAAATAAACATGAGTTTTGACTATATTATGAGTGAATAATGAATGAAAAATATGTTTCAAGTACAGATTACAAATCATACATGAAAAGAAAATGTCAATGAGTACTTTAAAGTCCTGAACATGACATTTTAAATAAAAAAAAGAACGTCATACCTCGACAGTTAGTGATTAGGCATTGTCTAGAAGCTATCATGGGGTTGCCTGATTGGGTCAACAACTCTTAATGATTTAGAGCATCCATTAGAAATAAGCCATAACCCTTAAATTTATCCCACTTTTACGGAAAGATCAACTAGTCATGACTAATGATATCTCTGGGAGACTGGAGAACTGTCAGTTGATTTCTCATGAATGGAGGTTTAACAGCCAACCAGTGGTCATCGTATCTAAAGGCTAGCTGTGATTCAACTATTGTCAACTAGGTCACAATCTGATGTTCGTATGCCTCATGAACCTTTTAAGTAAACCAAGAATACAGAATCTGGTCTGGCGTATGTGGTATCTCCCATGGATGAAGCAAGGTGTCCAAGTCAAGAAAGGGGCTAAATCTGCATTCAGCTGAGTCAAAGCAGGTTATGGACTGCTACCAGATGATAAATCTCAAAGTGTACTGAACCTATATCAACATATAGGAGTCAGCATACCAAGTTTCGCTCTAGTCCTGAGTATAACACTGGTATAGCATGGTGCACATGCCAATATTTCATAGACCAGTATATACAATCTAAACAGAGTGATACAAACTGGTATGACTATTCATGCTCTTGAGCTTCCATATAAGCTTACAATCAGTGTTTTGAATACCGGTCCGTATCAGCGTATCGAGCTCTGCTCGGTACGGTACGTATCAGTATATACCGTCGGTATGCTAGGGCGTACCGATGATACATCCTAAAGCCTTAAAAATACCTTCACCTGCCATGCAAGGGCGTACCGATCGGTATGCCTTGGTAACAGTCAAAATCTGGGGCGGTACTGGTCGGTACGCCTCGATACCGATCAAAACACTGATACTGTTAGGTAGAGGACGGTCCGCGTACCGGTATCTTCTCGGACAGGTACGTATCGCTCGTACCAGGCGGTTCACATCGAAATTGTGAACCCTGCTTACAATAGTAACTTATAAAGGTAATCAGAGAACCGGAACCAAAAAATTAACATTACACTTTGTCATTTAATTAAAAATTATAATTCATCTCATCAATAGGCACCATTCAACTTAGCAAAAGGTGATCCTCTTGGAAAATTGAACTGATTTCATCATATGGAATAGGATTTCCAATGGAAAACTTATTAGTGAGAATTTCTCAATTTACCTATTTGTCTGTCTATATTGTTTTAATTGAACTATGTAATATTTTATCCAACCAAGCATAAGGTTGATAAATTAATTGGACAATAGAAAACATTACAGTTTTACTAATGCAGCATATTAAAGTAGCATCACCATACATGGCATTGAAACATTGCTGTGATAATTCAAAATCCAAATATCTTAGTAGATATGCACTACACCTGCAAGAATTCCTTCCAACCAGTTGGCTCAATTTGTCCTATTCGTTTACTTAAGCGATTTGATCTAGCATTCAGGCGTTCCATTTTCTCTTTTATAAACTTGGTCATATCAATGATCTTCTTAAATTCTTTAAACCCTTTGGTATTTGTTATCTTTTTCTTCAATTGAGAGACTCTGCTTCTTTGTTCCTTGTAACGTCCAACAGCATCTCGGTATGCTTCAGATTGATTTGCCACCTGTCACAATAATATAAAACAACCTCCTCAATCATCATCATTCAACAAATTATGTTCATATGCATGTCATTCACAACCCAACAATATTATAAGACCTGGACAACTAATTTTCTTGATTTATTTTGACTTCTTAAGTCCTTTAAAGTTTAAACAAAAATATGAAGTTTTTAAATCAAATAGCAGAAAATATTAAAATAAAATTCATTAGGATTTTGAGGCATGAAGTTTGTTGCAGAAATGGATCTATCCTAAAAAGATTATGATTTAACCACAGAATCTGTTGATGATTTTAGCATATCCTAGTTATAATAGTTTAACAATACTTTTTATTGCTGCAGCCAGTCGAGGCTATCTTTATGTAAACAAAGGAAGTAGACACTCAACCAATATATAACAAATTAACCATTTCAGAATAAAAGCATAGTGCAGCCAGTCAAGGCCATCTTTACAAGAATGAAGGAAGCAGACACTCAAGCAATATATAACAAATTAACCAGTTCAGGATAAAAGCATAGCAGGCATAACTTGGGATAGATAAAAACCTCATCGTCCTCCGAAAGGCTACTCAATACAGGAACATTTAAACTCCATGACCATGTCTCAAGAGAACCTCCAATGGACCATAATGACCCAAATTCAGAATCAGCAATCTTTTCCCACTGCAGATCTTCCTTGATGAGAAGGTTCCTCAACATTTCTCGTGGTAGTATATCACCATCAAGTGATGAGATGTTTGGAAACCCTGTTCTATATATTGTTTTTAACCATTTTTCTGTAAAGAGATACCATGAGTTATCTGAACTCAAAGCCACATAATATGCTGGTTTGCCATCTTCATGACTTACAACATCTCTAGAACCTGTCTCCAAGTTGTCAAAATCAGAAGAATCCAACTTAACCTGTAGCAATCAATATTTTGCATCAATAATGTTTTTCCATCTTTCCAACAAAGCAAAGAAAGGTGCAACAAAAACACAATTAGGGGGAAAATGGAACCAATGCCAGCTGGAAGGACCTGCTTTCTAATATATATGTCCATGAAAACATGTAAAATATGTACTACAGCAATTGATCAAAAAAGAATCTGAAACCAAGATTGCGAACCAACATGTTAAACATGCAGGACAAAACGATACACATTACCTGAATACATCCAATTAACTCACCTTTCTAATCATAATCTCCCACCAATAAATTCTAACATGAAACCTTGATGTCAATTCCATCTAAGTGATTACTTAAATATCGATCAAACAATTTATTTCAATTCTTTCCATTTTTACCGGTCAAGAAATATGTATTTATTCACTAGAGATGGTGCTTTTAAAAAGTTATGAGATGTAGCAATAAGATAGCACTTGAAATGAAAGTATTAGCACTAGCAAATGTATATATATACAAAAATTCTAGGTTTTTAACACTGACCATATTCATGATCTTCTGGACAGAAGAAGAGCTAAGTTTTCCAACATATACAGCAGGTATATTGTGCTGAACTCCTTCCTTGTCTTTATATCGCAAACAAATAAATGGAAGGTTTCCACTTCCAAACTTATCTAAGAGCGGTCTCCAAGCAGCCATTCTTTTGATCTCCATCTGTCGTCTGAGTTCAGTCCTTGTTCGTTTCTCAGCCTGAGAGTTTAGTTAAGCACTTCAGAACTGGGGACATAGCAAACATTTTGTGCCGAAAACAATCAAAATTTACTTCTAATAAAAAAAAGTAGCAAACGTATTAATTATGCACTATCATTCAAGTTGCATCATTTCTAACTTCTTGAAAATGATGGTTCTTGTAGTTTCTGTAAGTATCCTTGTATGTCCATTATCACATTATAAGAAAATTTTCCACATACACAAAACTGTATGGGAAGTAATTTATTTAAATCTTAATACCAGCACTTCCCCATGAAGATTTCATGTCCAAACAACTGATGGAAGAATCAAGGACTAACTCTAAATATTTTATAGTTTGGTTTATTCTAAAGATGTACTTATATTTATTTCTTTAGTTCAAGTCATAACTTTTACTAGGAAACATTTATTTGTCCAGAACATTTATGTATCCTGGTACATAACAATGAAGAAAAATCCATGAAATCAGTATAAATAAACATTCATTCACCAAAACATTGAAAACACAATTCATCTTTTTAAACTCAAATTTTGATATCAGAACATATCCCATCACAAATTACGTATTAATAAAAATAAACAAAACATTATAAACTGTTGAATGCAAACTGAATAGCAACTCATAAATCAATACAAAAATTAAGTCCTTGACTCAATAATATTGTAGTAACCTCAAACTTCAAAATGTGACAAGAGAATGATACCCTTAATTCTTCTTGCAGTTTAGAGATCTCAGCATAATCATTCTCAGATAACTGTTCCTGGCATTTTCTATCAATAGCATCTTCAGTAACTTCCACAGAAAGCAACTCAATTTCATGTTGTATTTTTTCAAGTTCTTCTTTGGCAGCTTGCATAACATTACTGCCAACATAATTTCCAAAGCTTTGCTCCACTAGCTTTCGAGCTTCTTCCAGAGTTCGTCCACAGTGAGAAAGTTTTGTACCATCTGGATCATGAAGCTTACGAGTAACCTTTGCACCCTATGCAAAAACATGGTGACAACATATTATAACAAGCACCTGAACAAGAAATTAACAGGAGATAAACATAACCATACTACGTACAGCAAGGAGATTCAAAACCATCCCGTATGAAGCAGTAAATTGTGAAACAAGAGGTTCAAGCCCAGCAGAAAGTAGCTCATAGCACTCCTCAGCTCCTTCATAGGGAGTCTGTATAAGAACAGCATGACCCACTTCATCAATGCCTCTCCGACCAGCACGTCCTGCCATTTGGAACAGTTCATTTGGGCTTAGAAATGTGCGTCCAGTTTCACCCTTTTTGCTAAGTGAGGAGATTATAGCTGTTCTAGCAGGCATATTTATCCCAGCAGCAAGTGTTTCAGTAGCAAAAACAACTTTTACTAGACCCCGCTGAAACAATTCCTCAACAAATGATTTCCACAGAGGCAGGCATCCAGCATGATGTGAGGCAATTCCATGCAAGAGACCTTTCACAGCAACTTCTCTGACAGCATCAGGATACTGCTTCTTAAACCTCCTATATTCAAGTTCGACTTCACCAGCCTCACACTCATCTAAAAGCTTGCAATCCTCAAGATACTGAACAGCAGCATCACATCCTCTTCTACTAAAAATAAACCAAATAGCTGGAAGCATATCCCGCTCTGCAAGGTGCCATAAGGTATCTTTAATCTGAGGAACCTGATGCATAAAGTATAATCTCAGAAGATATGTGGTCAAAGAAAAAACATATGGTTGACAAAAAGCATATTTTGATGTTAGTTAAAGTGTTAAACAAGCAAGCATTAACCTGCAAACTTAGAGACCACAAGTGAATAAAGTCTATACCTGTGAACGGCGAATATAGTTCATATCATTTTTTGACAATGGTGTCTGCTGTGAGAGACGAGCAACATTACTATAACCTCGTTCAACCTTGCCCATTCTGTGCTTCTTAGTTTTGCTTTCATTGAAATGTTCACCTCTTGAAATGGATGTTTGCAAATAATCCAGTGAGAGCTTCCTTCAGCAGCATACAAATAGATCAAAAGCCACAGATCAATTTCGAATTTACAGCTAATAAACAAAAAGCTACAGAAGATTCAGCTAGCATGATGATCTCTAAGCCTACATCACATAAATCAGATTAAGCATAGTAGATATGATTAAATCTTGGACTAATTTTCTCTCCCCTCTTTGGATATAATTTTTGTTAAAATCTGACACAATAGAAAGAAGAAACAAGCATATTAGATATGATTAAATCTTGGACTAAATGGACATAGTATTAAAAGAAATTAAATATATCAGCATCAAAGTTTCTGATCATCCAGTAAATACTATCAAAGATTCTGGCATGAGAACAATCTCTAACCTTGTAGAGTTTAACCATTTCACGGTTAATTATACACTAGAAAAAGATGATGCAAAATAATCAAATTAAAGATCACAAAAGGACATCAAAATAACTGTTAGCACCATAGTATATCACAATATGCCTAGAAACTTGAGTGTTATTTGCACATTGATTGATAAAAGACTAGAATTTAAAACATTCCAATAGTTGACCCTCCAAAAGAGGTTAACAACTCAACTCTGTTAATTGAGCTTTCTGTTTCCATATTCCAGTATTAGTGATATTTTTAAGGTGAACATCAAGTTATCAAGAAAAAGCATTCAAATGGAACATACTAGGTGGAGAGGATATGATGGATGAACCACAATTTGTTATAGAATAAATTATAAATTCATTCAGGAGGTTGGAAAGAATTTTTCTAAACTTGTACAAAAGAATTTAAAACAAAGCTTCGTATGAGCAATGAAAATCAGTCATCATTTGGTGTACCACCCAGTATAGATAAGTAAAGACATTAACATGATCATCTAAAATATAAAAAAAGCAAACTAAGAAAATAGTTGCACACAGCTTCAAACAGTTGTATACCATATTACCATATAGGAAAATTTCTGGACAACAACTAAAGTATGAAGAGGTAATTACCTATTCATTCTTTTCCCTTTCTCATCAAAAAGAGGTAGCAGAGAGTTCTTCAGCGAGAAGTGCCAAGTAAGTGGGACTGGTCGTTTTGTTGATGTTACCAACTCTGTTTTACCATGAATCTGTGTCAAACAATGAAGGTTGGAACATTTGGTAATACACAAATTACAATAAAAGAAACTATTAAATTTATCTTGATAATTTTCTAACATATGGATTTGTCACAGATCACCTTAGAAACTGCCTCAAGCCAATTTAAATATTATTTTCACAATGTATCAAGCGTACTGATTAGATGGTTCTACAATTAAACTCTTTTGGGCATCAAGACTTTTGTATGATCATCGTGAGCCCCTTAGATTAAGTAAAATATAGTTGTAAGGTCAGTTGTATTTTATGTATTAGAGCAAAGGGAAATTAAGAAACAATATGTATAAGAAATTCGTGTAGAGCTAACAATGATTAGAATGTTATTGTGGATGGAGTTACTAGAAAAGATAAGAAATAATGACATTAGGGAACAATAAGGTTAAGTCGTAGAAAAGGATAAAATACAAGAAACAGTCTATGATGAGATGAAACATGTTCAAAGGATATCTATGCTATGCTCAGTGCTCTTAATTTAATTAGAGATTGCATTACACAGAGGTTAATGACACAAAAAGATCATGTAACTGACATCAAAAAGTTCAGACATTACAGCTTCTAGTTGTTAGGTAAACCTTTTATTAAGTAGAGTTTGCACACACATGCATCTATAAAAAGATTAAAATTATGCATTAACCTTCTAGCATCTGTAAAAAGATCAGCATACCACCTACTAATTGCCAAAATCAATGCCAAACCAGCATACAAAGCCTAGGTAAGAAGTACATTTGTCATGTATGAAATTTAACTTCTTGCTAGCATATCCTTGAAAAGAACACATGCTTTTAAATTTTTAGGGATTCGTCTTGACTTGTGTACTTGAAAGTTAAGACTTAAGACTACTTCTCTCGATAACCAGGAACGAAGGATCTACTTTTAAATTGAACATTAAAGTTTTCTTCGTTGCATGAGATAGCTATTATTTTGCAATAAAGTCTGTTGAGGTTCATTTGCATCTTAGAACTTCTGAATGCCATTCCTACAAATTTCAAATTGAACCACACTGTCAGGCCAAGGACATTGTTCTTACAAGAGGGTAAATTTCAGAGAGAAAATTATGACTTACTTCAGATAGTTAAATGTTTCTTGTGAGGAACTTTTGACTTTTATCTCTTAGAGAGAACAGTCTATATAATCTGTCGACAAAGAGTTCAAGTTTACCTTCCAACCCTTGTTTACAATTCGGTTGAACCATTTAACTATTGGCAATTAGTGTTGTAGGAAACTTCTTTATCCCTCTGGCTATGAGTATAAAATGTAAACAGGATCTTTGAGTGACACAGGTGTGAATATAATGAAGTCAGTCAGTGTAAAGGAAGATGATATGACTGCAATAAAGATGTCAGCATATAAATATTATGTGCAGACCAGCAAACATTGTCAAAGTAGGGGCAGGGACAAGGTTGAACGTTCCCCTTCTTTTGTTGCATATGGTGTGTTTACGTGGACATGAGTACTTTTCCACTATTAATATATCATTTCAATTAAAATTAGATTTTTCATAGTTGAATCAGTATGACACAAGATCCTAGGTTGAATAGTTCGAGGAGTTTTCTACATGAAATAAATTGGAAAAAAGAACTCTTTAGAATGTTCACTGTTCCAGTACAGATTTCAATAAATTAGCATCAATAGCAAGCATCTTCCTTGACATGATAAATTACATACCAAGAACTAGATGCAGTCTATGCATTACCTGCCCTATCCAACCAGCCAATTCATCGGGATTTGCTACTGTAGCTGAAAGACAAATAAGCTGGACTTCTTTTGGGGAATATATAACCTGAATAATCTTGTATCAGTTCATTCAGATCAATAATAAGCAGTTCAAATTTCAAGCAACACAAACTAACTATAGCATTACTTACTATTTCTTCCCAGACTGTCCCCCGAGATATATCACTTAGGTAGTGCACTTCATCCAAAACTATCACATCAACATGAAACAATCTACTTGCAGAAGAAATCATTCCTACACTGAAATCCACAGTACTAATCACTGATGTGCACCATCAATTTATTTAGTGTATCAAGGACAAGGAAACACGAAGTATGGAAAAAGAAGTGATAAGAGAAATGCATAATGACTATTCACTAATTTTGCATGTTACCTATAATGACAAGCTAGTAGATCCATTATATTATATCACATACTTTCTTATCATGTGATTGCTTATTTCTTTTTATTTTTAGCAAAATACAAAACTACTAGTTAATTTATGCTTCAAAACAAGATATTTGAATTATTCTAAAAAAATGGAAACATTGCATGATAGGGCACCATACGATGGACCAAAGTTTCAAATCTCAGCTGTACCAATTTGTTTTGACCATGTTTATTGGTTTGATCAAGCCCTAGTTGGCCAAATGGGACAAGTGGCTCGATGTTGAAAATAGGTTTTTTTCACAATTTGTTTGTATCATGTGTGATATGCTAACTCCATTTCACATCAACACTAATATATCAGATCTTGGTCATTACTTCTAGTTGAAAAGAGAGCCTCACCAAGATGATCCTCTCTCTTGACATCATTTTATTAGTGGCACTCAAGGAAAGGTACAAGTAGACCTCATCCATGGGACCAAATATGATTACAGGCACCATCCATCCATTTCACACCTTTTACATAGATGACATCAGTTCTTTGTGTGGGCAAGGGAAACAAATTGCAAGACTATGCTACAAGTAATAAATCATATGAGTTGGCATTTGGTTACTTGGTGAATTTATCAAAGACTGAGGTCAATTACACGGCCAATATGCAACTCAAAGTTGACGCTCATCGTCTCCAAATTCTTCGAATTCAGCAGACAAATCACCATTACAAGCATTGGGGTTACATCATGTCTTAGGATTAAAAGCTAAGATGTTTGATGTTTTGGTTGATAGGTTATAAAAAAATGTTAAATGACTGAAAGGAAAAAAACTTTAACACGAGCTAAGAAGGAAATCTCAATCAAATCAATTACCTAACCAATTCCCACTTATGAGTTGCTTCAAGCTTTCACTTACTACATTACTTTAAGACAAGCTATTAGAAAGTTTTCATGGGAATGAAGGGAAACGTTGAAGAAATATGTTTGGTTAATTAGAACAATATGTGGTAGCAAGTCTGGAGGTGAACACAATTATTGAATCTCAATGTACAACTAATGGAACTTGAAGGTACTTGTGGAAATCATTTTATAAATAAATCAAATACATCACTGGAAGGAGTATATATGAAGTTAAGACCATTCGTAGGCAAACATGTAGATTACTTATCTAATGAATTTGCCATTAGTACAGGATTTCATCAAGAATCAACTTTAAATCTTTACCATTTTGCATTGGTAATGGACAAACTTATCATATTCAGGCATGTTGATCATCCTAGATGACAGTTCATGTTGATCCTGGGGCATAAGAAATTAGCTTCTGTAATCACTTAAAGAGTACCTTTTATAGAGCATGTTGCGTAAAATCTCCGTAGTCATGATTAGTATTGGTGCTTCTTTGTTGATAGCAGAATCTCCGGTTAGAAGCCCAACATAAGCATCACCAAATGTCCTCCTGAAAGAATTGCAAAGAATCAAAGTAGAATAATTTGTTTTTTTTTTTGGTAAGTTAGAATAATTAACTATGGCATAAATGAATAGAAACTTCAACAATATTGAATATAGATTAATTTCGACAAAGACAGAATTCAAACAATTTAAGAGGTAACCTATGCTAAATTATCAAAGTGATCTTAGTTGTTCAGTAACCAGTATCTTTTGGTTAACCTAATTGCTAAACTCTGACTTCAAAGAAGACCTTGTGGGCTAAAAGATTTTTAAGTAAATAACCATCACAGGACATACAATTGAATGGCCTCTAACCTCTGTTGATGGCATGAAAAAACAACTATATTGCAGCCATGACACTGCATAGCAACTAAATGTTAACAACTGAAATAGGCTTTTACGACAGCTGCTACCATCCCCTCAATGTAATAAAATTACCACAAAGGAGTTCCTTTAGTTGATCATTCTACAAATCCACCCCACCTTACTCTTCTCCTGTCTTTTTTCTTTACTCTTTTTTTTAATTTTCTAGGTTTCATTATCTTCTGTCTCTATTTCACCATTGTGACCATTTCAACATGTTGTGCAAGTGAATCAGTTCTGATCCTTAGAAATGGCATCATTGCATAGTCGTAATTTTAAGTCTTTGCTATTAATTCATCTGATTTGCTGAATGTATTTATGATTACATAAAGCGCTCAAGTTAAATTTCAGCTTATCCTGAAAGGGTACAAAGAGCCATCAAAACCTTGGGAGAAATAAAGATATAGTAAGCACAGAAATATTATAATTAAATCGCTTAGAACTTTACTTGTTAACACGAACTAGTGATCTCTTTCATCAAACCCCCAATTGCAACTATGTTAATCAAATTGCTTCCTACATACTGGATTCTAAAATCTTCAAACAAAAACTTGTGGTTACTACTTACTAGAAGATTCTTTGACACAGTTTTGCCAAAAATTTAGCTTTGATTAACTATAATCAATGTTAAAAAAGGATAAGTAGAGCAGCCAGACTGAGATAGTATTTCATACAATTATATAAATTCTCACCATATTTTGCAAGAAAATTTTCAGACTAATCAGGCTTTCTTATGACAAACCAGATGGTGCTGCAAGCCTCAAAGGTTTTTTTCTTTTTCATCTGTCTAACAGGAATGCTTCATCATTTGTGTATATGTTTATTGATGATTATGTAATTAGTGAATCCTTGTATTTCTTGTGAGATATCAACTTAAAAGTTAATTCAACAATCATTAGGAATTTTTTGAACTCTTCTTGGAAGTTGATGATATGATTGACTTTTCTAGAATATTACAGAAGTTATAAGTGGCTTCAAATGCTAAAGTTAACCAAAATCTTCATGAAACATCTGTTTCTAGTTTCTACCGTGAAATTATTATATATTTCCTGATATATACAGCAACAAGAAATTAGGACCAGTCGTAAACACTATACTAAACCTCATCTTAGCCACTCTTTATCAACTATGTCGATAAAGCTTGATCTATACTTGGTATTAGAGTTGCTACTTACCTCATTATGATGCCTCATTACGGTGCTCAATTCATCTTTATTGGTAATACTCACTGTAGAAATTTTGTTGTGGACCTGGTATAAATAGTCTATTTTGAATTAGGTTGACATCGTTCAAGTTTTTCCAGAGATTTATATTGAGTACTGTCTTTTAAAGTCAAGGTCATGTATTAGGTTGTTTGCAGTTTTAAACTGTGGTTTGAAATGTAAAAATATTTCCTTGTTATGCTGTTCAGAAAATCTCTAAATATCCAAATATGGGTCAGATGTTGGATTTAGGTCAGCTTCAGTCCTTAGACACAAAGCTCAAGGAATGGCCAAAATGCACTCCATAATGTGCCTTGAGATGATCAGGGCATGAGAGCAGTTGAAAGCTTCCCTGAATAATATTTAGTATTTTGGCAGTTTATCTCAAGATAACTTCTACATATTCTTATATTAAATGGGTAGAAGTATTTGTAAGAGGTCTATTATTCTGCCACTGAAAAAGCTATCAATTGACCAAAATATACCGGAAATCACGAAACTTTTGATTTGACAGAGCCTTCAAAGGTGTTGTGTAGAAAAGCCTCCTTCCTCTGGCTACGGTGGCTACTGCAGCAGCTTCAGCAATTAAAGTCTTCCCACTGCTTGTTGGCGCAGAAACAACAACAGATGAGCCTCTCAAGAATGCTTGAATAGCTAAACGCTACACAAAATGCAGAAAGAGAAGTCAGAAAAAAGAATAAGGAGAGAATGGAACAACTATAATTAGATTGTCAAAGAGTGTGAGTGTCATCTTTCTGACAATGACATATTTTCAATTCAAAGTATAGTAGAAACCAAGGAATGCAATTTTTCCCAGTTCGATATGGTACAGCCGATATTTACTGGTCCAACCACCGACCATCTCATGGATCAGCTCATGTACAATACAAGGCGTGCCACTCGCTAAACTGTACAAACATGACTGTCACATCCTTTGTTAGGTTAGCCTAAGGCATGCGATACTCAAATGATACTTAGCCTGCAAAGGACAGCCTAGACCTTAACCTCGTATAGTCCACTGAGGATTTGCACAAAGAAGAAAGGTTAGAAAAGCAAACACACAAGTACTATATTTTCATCAAGCACAAAAAAGGAAAACAAAATTAAGATTGCAAACAACACAAAACAACTAGATTTTATTACGCATAAATGGCTCAAGCAAATGGACTGAACAATCACACACAAAGAGGATTTTGAAGGCAAGTGAAGGCCGAGTGTTCACCTAGCATTTTCAATTGGAGGGTTTCTGGTGAGTCCTCTACCTTAAGCTACCCTTGTTGACCTTAGTAGAGTTCATCCATGTTCACTTGGATGAGGTTGAGGTGAATCTCGACCTTTGTGAGCCTTTTCCTGTGCTTCCGCAACACCGGCACTGATTGCCTCCCCATGAATTCTCATCTGGCCTTCAACTGCAGTGTGCAGGGAGGTTGCTCCTTCTGTGTGACCATGCTTTTCTGCTTTGATACCAAATTTCATAGACTTAGCTATATTTGTCTATGTCACACGATGTTCACATACACAGATATCGCAAGGGTGTTATGCGATGCTGAGTAATGTACTTGGACTGGACTAGGTGGTAAGGCCAATGTATTTTTTATTTTCTCAAATTTTAAAATAAAAAATAAAAATCCTAAGTTCCTAATCTCTCATGTGTACTCCCCTGTGTCCACATATGCTATCGCTCACATCCCTCGCCGCTTGTGTCCATTGCAGGTATGCTCGCATGTGTCAGCCCGCGTCTCCCGTTGCCAGCCCTAGCAATTGGTACTCTTCTTCTCTTTCTCATCCTCCTCCACTGCCTTCTCCCCTCCTATATTTTGTCGCCTCCTTCCCTCCTCTCCTTTCACACAATAGCCTCTCCTCCTCCTTCCCTCCTCTCCTTATGCATCACCGTCTCTCCTCCTCGTCCTCTGTCCTCCACAGCCTCCTTACCTCCTACTCTCATTTTGCCTCGTCACCCTTCCTCCCTTGTTGCCTCCTTCCCTTCTCTTTTCCTTCGATAGTTCTATATCACCATCTCTCTTCTTCCTTCCCTCCTCCATTGTCTCTGTCCATTCTAATTTTTAAAAATCCTTAAATAGGATTTTTTTTATTTTTTTATTTTTGAACCTTTTTTCATAAACTGATACATACTGATACATCGAGTGTGCCAGGATACCATACCGACGCTATATACCAAGGTCCGATACGAAATTGCATTTTTAATAGAAATGATGAAAATTTCCCTATAGCATTAAATGTATTAGGCACGTAGCCAAGTAAAGAAATAGGGTTAAAAAAATTAGAACCAATTCATAGCATGACAAATTAAGCAAAGCAAAAAACAGACTACTGCAGCCAAAATTTATTTCTTCCAAAAATAGATTCTTCGGCTTGGAAAATTACTAAAATATACACTAGGACATAGGATCTCAAAATCATCAAACTTAGTTTTGGAAGGTTATATGATGCAACCCCTACCCAACACAAGTCATTACAGATAAGAACACTACCAGACTTATTTCAAGCTCAAGCCACCTTGATTGTGTGCTTCTAAAGGTCCTAGATAGGCAAATTTAGCCGACAAGTGATCCAAGAAACACTGTCATTTGTTATGACAATGTTTGATCCTAAAGCGAACCCAGCAGCCCCAGGCTTGACCTCAGCATTATCAGCGTTGACATTAATAGAGTCAAGCCACGTGGGGAAAAACCATATGGTGTGATCATCCTGTACTAGAAACTATTCTGCCACTAAGTGCAGCCGTAGGGCTAAATGAGCCCTACAGCAAAAAAAAGAGCCTAATATGTCAGTTAATAGATGATTGAGCATGAATCTCTCGGGAATCATATCCTACAGAGACTTGGTAGGATTTAGAAATTATTTTCTATTATAAAAGAGGCTAAAATCATATCACACGCAGAGTTTCAATGACATTTTATTTTGAACTAAACAGCCACAAAATGTATATTGGAAGCCCAAGAAGGGTCCACAACAGGTCTATGAGCAGGTAAAAAGAAATGGAAGAGAAAAATTCTTCTTTGAATTGGAATACTTCCACTTTTATTTTCAATGGCTAGTTCAGTGGGTAAAAGGAATTCTATTATTAAATTGGTATCAACAGACCCTACATAGACATAACATAGGTTAGCCAGTTTATTTTACCACCAAAATTCATATTTTTGAAATTTCTACATGTCTCTTTCAGCATGTATAAAAATTAGTATAGCAGATATGAGATTGAAAAAAATGAATAAGCAGACTATCCAGAAAAGATAGGATAAAAATATGTTTATATGCAAACAATTATATATAATTCCTGTAGAGAATAAAATGATAGTGAAATATTTAGGACAATATGAACATATTCAAAGAAAACGCAACTACCCTAATTAGAGAAGGTGAGTCGATTAGGTGTATCGATACAAGGCGAGAGACACAACGAGACCTAAGACACAAGAAAAACAAAAAAGAAATTTAATTACACTTAATTAAACTAGATACATTGGCTTATACAGAGATCATTGGTGAGAAAACATCCATGTCATACCCATCCCAAATAGTTGGCACGTTATGGTTTGTCGTTGTTGTTGTTTGGGACATTAAGGCTTATTGTTGTTGTTAAACAAGAAAAGAAATAATTTAACAAAAAAGCAAAAATAAACTCTGCTGTAAACTAAAAGATTGTTCAGATTGGACAAGGTAAAGAACCTGAAATGTATCGATTGGGAAGTCATATATCCCTGCGAGCTCCTCATAATCAATAATCTCTTCACCAAACTCCCTAACTTCAGCAAGAAGCCTGGTCACTCTTTCCCACTTGTGTTCCTCGAATTTAGCAGATGGCCCCGCCTCCGCCTCAAGCTGAGCAGTCTCACCTTCTCTCTCCTCCTCTTCCCGGTCGACATCGGCCAACAGCCCATCATCGTACTCCACGGCAGCAACTTCGTCATCGTCGTCGTCTTCTTCATCCTCGTCCGTATCAGACAACTGGTCCTTTATTGGAGAAGCCGAGCGTAAAGGGTTCGCACAGAGAGGGACAAGATGCAGCCTCGCTCTTGGAGAAACGGCGGACTGGGGACTGAGGAAACGGAGGAATCGGTAGCGGCGGCGAGAGGTGGGAGGAAGGAAGGAGTCGAAGAGGCAAGCAGGAGAGGAAGAAGAGCAAGGCAGCGGTAAAGCGAGGGAGAGCATAGCGGGGGCAGCAAGTGGAGTGGAGAGGCCGAGAACGCATGCGTCGGCTTATCATCATTTTCTTTATATGGGATGTCTGATACCAAGTCATCACATTGTATTACCGCAACTGCGACAATTAATTGACCGTATCACAGGTCATATAGCGTAACGTGGATACGCTATTACCATTTATATGGAGAATGCTAAATATTCTAAAACAGAGATGCCTTTTACATAAAAAGATAACACAGCTAAAAATGAAAGCCGGATTATCTTAACTATCGATCCATCAATCTCAAATTGAAGGTGTCATTTGGCCTTTTATTTTATTTCCTTTGTGGTGTATATTGCACTTTGAATTACACAATGCTACATCCGATATCCAAACTTTGTTCTTTCTTTTCTTTCCTTTGACGAAATATGTTTTAGTTATTAATCTAACAGTTTGTGCTCTCGAAGAATTGGATGGGCATTTACTATGGTTTGTACCTTTGGGGGCACTTCCATCTCCAAACGAGCCTTGAAGGAGACTGTGGCAACTAAATAATCAATAATTGCAGTTCTTTCTCTCGTCTCACAAGCTCATAAAATTACTAGCCACGTTGCCTCTGCTGCTCAAATTTGCAGCTCTGTTTCAGCTAATCATTGGGAAAAAAGAAAATGAAAGTCACGTTTTATTGACTGCAAGATCTTCCACTGTGAATTTCTAATAACGAGTGCATTCTTAAAGCTTTAACAAAAAACATTTGCTCTAAACTTGGATTAATCTTCCTGGGAGGATGTGACATCAGAATGTCAAGTTTGTCATTAAGAAAGATCTCAAGGTTGACGGCCTCTTTGGCAACTTACGCTCTAGCTAAGCCTGGGCTCCAAGTTCCAGAAGTAGGGTGTGATTCACATCACCTGATCCTGGACCCATAAACTGAATGGGGCCTGCAAAGAAAAGTTCCATAAGAAAGGACATTTAGTTCTATATGTTAAGTTGCACCTTGCAAAGAACACAAAGCTGGCAGATAATGAAGAGAATGATACCAGGGCTTATATATCTGTTTTTGAGAGCCCACTCATCTCGCGTGGATGCAAACTTTCCAAATGGTGCACCTGAAGTAACAATTGTATTGATATTGGAAATAAATCCAAGAGTTTGATTTTGAAAAATACACTGGACAACAATATGAGCAACTTCTTACTATACCTTCGAGTTCCACCATTGCCTTTTTTATCACTGGCTTGAACTTACCTGGAATGAGTTTTCATCTCATGAGAAATAAACACAAAGTAACAAATTAATGCTGGAATGATGTTTGGAACAAGCCATCTTGACACTTGACCTGAGTCATACATCAACAGTCATTGTTTATTGGTTTATCTGTAAGTATTCTGTAATTGTAAACTTTAAGTGTTTAATTTACATGAAGTGATGGATGGACAACTGCAGTTTAATTACTTGAATTATTTGTTCTCCTACCCTGAAAGGATACTTAACACTTTTTCTTTTACTGAATAAGTTGTACAGTCTGCAAATTATGACCAGTATATCATAAATAGTGAAGAAGGAACAGAAGTATTGTTGGTGATCAGCAAACAGATGATAACTGATAATTTAGTGGTGGCAAGTGCTCAATGAGTAGGCTGTTAGCCGATCATTGCTGATTGTCAATAGATCATAAATAGTTGTCAAGGCAACAGATGATCGTTATGGTTGATAGGAAAAAATGAATCATGGATGATCACCAACCATCAGATCACGATTGCCAAATGCTTGTGGCATTTGCCAAAGCAGCCAATGGTAGCCAATCACAAATTGACCATAAATCTGTTAAACTGTTAGCAACCAGCAGTTTATATGGATGATCTTTGGATGTCAACGTTTCTCTGTTGTTGCCATGGTTGGCTATGGCTGGTGAAAGTTGCAAATAGGAAGGTTGGCTGGGCAACTGGTGAGTCACTGATTGTCTGCTATCTAATACCGTAGTCATATGCAGATCATCAAGTGCAGCCAACCTATAGCCAATTATAAGCAGTCAATAGTCAATTGGTGGCCAACTGGCGACTGCAATTTGTTTAGTACACCTTACCTGACCCAGACCTGATTCATTTAAGGTGATCTTTCAGGCTTTACACGTTCTAATGGGTCAATGAAATGCTGAACCAGCAAGTAGATCAGGTGAATTTTGTGTTAACATATCTTTACTGAATATTTAGGTTGGTTCAACCCCATTCAGTCCTGATTTTTTACTTAAGAAAAGCACAATATTTCTTAACTTGTCAATCATATCAACGCAGCAACTAAATGGCTCAGGTCCAAGTCAAGAATTCTTGACCCACCAAAAAACTGGAGCTGGATTCAATTATTTTAGTTCTATATTCCCTTAAGTGCAAGAGAAAACATAGGAAAATAAGCAGCGAAATTAGGGTTTAAAGCAGTTAGCTAGTCAGGTTCGGAGCACTCACCCATCTTCCAACTTTAGTAGTTCATCATCCTAATTAACCAAAACTAATATTTGGTCCAGGAAAGCTTATGATCTAGGGTTGAAGTAGTTAAGAGTTAAGATAATGGTACAAATCAAAAAAGCAATCTCATTAATCCAAAACTTAGTGATATTTTAGCAAATGATGTAACAAATCTACATAATATGATTGGTTTCATTGATTTTCCTGGCAACAATTGCAAAGTCTTATTTAGTGATCCTAAGTAACAATCAATTCCACCTCAGCCTCCTACATCCTTTTCTCCATTTTTTCACCTTTCTTTCCTTTCTCAGTAAATTCCTTGAGTACTTAAAACATCAAGATGCATTATAAAATCTAGAGTATTATCTTGAACTAATAAATTTCATCATGTTAGCATCAAAGATTAACATTAATAATGCAGGGAGAAAATGGCTGCCAAGATTTATTTGATAATCCCCAAAGATCAACAACTCCTCCCCCTCCCACCACCTTTTTTCTTTCCTTCTCCCATTTTCTTTTTCTTTTTTTTAACTTTCTTAGTAATTTCATGAACTTAAAACATTGAGATGCATTGTAAAGTTGAATGTATTACCATGAACTATGAAAGTTCATAATGTTAGCATTACATAGTAACATCAACAATGCAGGGAGAAAATGGCTTCTAATCAGTTTGGTAACTTTAATAATGTATGTCATTCACTGATGGGATAAAATAAATACATATGCTAGCAAAGAATCAACCACAAGCACAATCTTAGAGGCTAAATATTTCACAATCAGTAGGAATGACATAAAGTTACTGATGCCTTTGATCCATTACTCAACATGTCCAAAAGCAATTTAAGTGTAGTGTTAGTAAATGGTTAACCGATTAAGTTGGATGTTCTAAATCGGTTTGAGATAAAACAAGGATTAGTAATTGTCGCAGAATATAAGAATTATGTAGAGGTGAAGTTTCTCATTTCCACTTTCAAGATTTTACAATAAAAGGACAGCAGATATATCAACAAGCTCAGTGGTGTGTGGCACCTAAACTAAATTCCCTCATAAAGGAAGACAAAATTTCTAACAAACAAAAAGCTGCATCTCGACATGAAACTCCCAAACTTAAGCAACGGAAGCCTTCAAGAGTCGAAAATGAACATAAACTATGCACTAAGAAGAGAAAGAATAAAATAAGATGATATACCATGTCTCCTTTCAACATCCATCAATGAAGTCAATGCAGTCCCCCCAACTGTCCATTCCTCAACAGCAGCACTTAAGTTACCAACCTAGATGCATCAGACCAAAAACAAAACTAGTTACTAAAACCAGTAAAAAGGACTTCACATTATTTCTTTATTAACAAGAAATCATGCAGAATTTTTTAACTCGAATAATAGAATGAGATAGTTGGAAGTATATAAGTACATTGCTTCATTATATCTCAACAAAATATTCACGCAGCCAACTCCAAATAGATGGGACATAGGGCTATGTTTTTGTTGTTGTTGTTGCCTCATTCTATATTAAAGCTTTTTGGGCAATTGTGACAAAAGAAGGCCAAATGTCATTAGTTGACCTACCAACATGAAGAATATGGCATAGTAAATTGGTAAAGTGAGAATAATACATAAATGCCAAGAGATTGTAATTCTTGCCACCATAGGAGTATCAATTGGTAAGGTACCCAATGATTTCAACCTACCCTAGCCTGAACCTGGATGATTAATTACCTAGGCACCCAGGCCAGAACTTGAACCTGACTCAGGTATCTATTTTCATACCCGAACCCATCTTAAACCTGATTAAAGGCCAAACATGGTTTAAGCAACGCAGATTAATTAAAACCAGACTGGATCAGTTCTCATGTACAAGATCACATAATGGGGTTCTAACCAATTAGGGTTCCAACAAGTCATTTTGTCAGCACCTTTGCTTGTTGCCTACTTGTATGCTGAGCAGCTGCTGGCACATTACTACACCTGGCATTCAAAACGTTGGTGCCTCTGCACTTATATCTCCAGTAGAAACTTAGGCTAGACAATGTCAAAGCATAACCTTTTGTTTCAAACTTCAAAGCCCTTTAAACATATAGATATATCCAACAGAGCTGATGCTAAATTTTTATTGTCCAGTTCTTATATTTTGGTATCATTGAGAACTCGATCCTACAAATAGGATACTAGCTCAACTCTACATGCAAATACATATTTGTATTTTGTATACATAAACAATATGATACATACATAGGTATATACCATACAGTTCTTTAATTGAATTATTACATGGTATTTCATGATGTTGGAACATGAAAAGGAATTATGACTAGGGATAAGAAAATTCTTCAGAATAACAGTGATGATGGTAACATACTGAGGATATGAGGCCTGTCTTTCCAGAACGTAACAGAACTCCTGCACCATAACCCAATGCATAGCAGTAGGTGGCATCAAAATTTGTAGGCAAGCCACATCTTCCCTCGTATCTGCAAATGTAAATTTCTAATCAGAACTAGAGAGCAAAAAGAAAAAAATTATAATCTGACACTAAAGGTTATTCGCAATGCTACTAAAAAGGAACCTTATAATGTGTAAAAGGATTTCATAATGACTGATGTGAGAGTTATCAATCAAAGATAAGGGCATCCAATACAAATGGCTTCCTTCTACTGATAGGAGATCTAAAGAGGGTCAAATGTGTTCCTACATGTAAGGAAGCTATTTTGATGGTTCCAACACTTGATGCCTAGGTTTTGATGGAGCATCACTAGCACAATTCCAGGGCTCCGCCTCAGTTATCAATAGGTCCATCAAATCAAACCAATTCATTTAATATGTTATTCTTACCCAAAAAAGTGGGATTGTCCTTTGAAGTGTCCAGAGTATGTACCCTCCAATTTTCTTTTCTCCAGCTCAGTTTCGACCATGGAGATAAGCATTTTCTCAGTTTCAATTTTGGCAACCTGATCAAGTAATAGCAGAAGTCTTTGAACAAGATGAATAGCTAGCCTTCTTTTCAAAATCAAAGATCACACAGAGCTTTGATATGATGAACATTAAGTACAAATGTAGAATACATTACCTGCACATTTCCATGTGGATCTCTTTCTAGCAACAATTGCTCTTGGATTGCCTGGGGAAGAAATTCAAAGAGAAGCTGAGACTGATGTTGAAGTTTCTTTTTCCATAACCCCTCTTTGTCAACTACATCATGAGCTAGGATTTCATTTAGTTCTGCAATAAGTTGTTGAACCTGAAAAAAGGACAATCATATCAGTACTCCAATGAAGATAATCCTCAACAAATACATGAAAACAATGGATTTCTTATACCTCAGGAATAAAGTCAATTAATCCTTCTGGAATAAGTATGACGCCATAATTGTAGCCAAGTTCTGCTCGCTTGCAGATTATGTTAGTAATGTAGTCTGTAACATTTTTGAGTGTTTGCTTCTTGGCTGCCACCTACAAACAAAAAAGGGCCATGGCAGCTACTAGACTTATTTGATATTGGTGATGAAAAACTTACGGCAAAAATTTGCAACAGATTTAATGACATGCAAAATGTTTTTAATTGATTTATTATAAAATACTGAGATACTGAGTATTGTCAGCATGAAAGCATCACTTCTACAGGCAGTCTAGCTGGAAAGCAGTAAAAAAGTTTCCTGCTAAGATGCTAGAATGTTGGTCAGATGCTAATTATCAGAGGGTGTAAGCATAATGGCCCATGGATAGATTTTTATTTTTTTACTTTTATTGCAATACATTTAATTATTTTGTGGCTTCAGAAGGCTCCTCTTCCTCAAACTAAAGAAGCACACACCAAAACTGATACTCTAAGTCCAAGAGTCAAACAATTATCAAGCTCTTTACTATTTAAACATGCAAGTTGAAATTTTGCATATTCTTTGTTTCATACATCATATTGTTGAGTGTTGGTGTTCTCCTCACAAGAGGAAACAGCTTTAAATGTATCAATATGGTCATTATTTCAGTTTTTATTCACTATTATGCTTTTTAGACTTATTAATTTACAGCCTATGTGTTGGTTATGGTTCCTAGTGAGCTCTCCTTTTAAAACCCATGTATTGAAAATATAAGCAGAAAAATCCAGCAGATTCCACATAGAATTGTCAACATTTATATAGCTTCAATTTTAATTTAACAATTTATCATTGTCCTTAAGTCTAAAACCTCCCTCAGAAACATCCTAATCATTACTTTCAACCTATATCACGAGGAAGCATTATGGTAACCTCTTTCCCTAGCCTCACACAGAGCAAGCAATCATTATTGATATTACAATATAAAACAGCACAAAAGGACAACTCAACTTCTTGACCCAGATGGTGACAAGTTCTAGCAAGAAATGAACAAACAAGTTTTCTCCAAGTTAATGTAATTTAACTAAAGATGCATGAGGAAATTGACAAAATGAGTTACTAATAGTCAAATAGGCCCTTCAAAATGAAATCTAAAATCAGAAAAAGAAAATAACCTCTTCGCCGATGATAGCAATATTTGGGTGTGTTTGCAAAGCACACTCCAATGTAATGTGAGAAGCAGCACGGCCCATTAACCTCACAACTGAACAAGAAAGAGTCATTTATAAGATTAAAAAAAATCTAAGTAAAAGAAATTTAAATATTAGTGAACATATATTAAAAAATTACCTAATACAATTTTATGAATTGTTAGCTAACAGGCAAATTAATGTTATGTTGGTTAATCATTTAATAAAAAAAGGAAAAAAAATTAAACATAACATATGAAGAATAACACTGCAAAGGGACTAGAAAAAGATTTTGAGCACAAACAATTTGAAATGAGTTGGTTCTCATATTTAATGGAAACTATTGAACAACCTTGATATGTATATTTGAAAGTAGACCAGATCATTCAGTTCAGTTATCATGCTGGGTTTAGATAAGCACAATACAACCCACAAACTTGGTTTAGTACAATTTTGTACAAAATTGGTGGGAGACTGTTGGGAAGGAAATCAAACCACATTAAAATAATGGGAGAATTTGCCATCAATGGTAGATGGTTGACTCGGTTTTAGGCCAAGTAGCTGTGAGAATTATTTTTCTGTAATAAACCAATCTACTCTATGTTAGTAGCATTTTAGAGTTTATAAATAACCAGTAGCAAATATCTTTGGTCAAGGTTCTGCTCCTTCGTTTATACTAAAAAAATAAAGAAGACATCAAGTGTTTTGAACGAAATACTAAAGCAACTATCAAAGATCAAGTCTTAGAACATAATCAGCTCACAGTGATAATATTTTCCAGTTGATCGTGCATCTGTCATGACATTTCCTATCATTTCAGAGTATATCTGCAGGAAAAAAAAAATCTCTGAGAAAATTGTGCAATGTAACTATGTTAAAATTGAAGAAATGAAGACTTGTAGAGTCACTAAGAATCTCTGTCTATTTATTCCTAGAATGATGAATATTTGATTCTCATATAATTGGCATCCCTGTCAAGCAACTCGTAAGCAAGGAAGAAAACATGTTTAAATCCTTGCTTTGCAAGTGCTCCCGTGTCAAGTAATAACCAGTAAAGCTTGCAAGTCAAAATGTGTTGATATATTGACTACCTTATCATTTCTACAATAATTGGCAAAAGAGACACCAAAACGACAAAGTAATAACCCTTTTCGAATCAGAATGGATGAGTTTGTCCTTCGTAGGATAAATACGAGGGATATCGCATATCGAGCAATATGCTTGGTATTTAAACCTTGATAAATATGTCAAAGTTATCCACATAAAATAAAAAAAACAGGATTGGTTTTAAAAAAATGTAATAATGAGACTCAAGAATCCCTATAATCATAAACTCTAGAGAAATTGGCAAAATAAGAAAGCTATAAACCTAGAAAAACTACCAGTCGTGGCTACTATGTGATCTGAACATTCAAACGAATATTTGATATGGTATGTTGATGCAGAAATTGGATTTTGCTTTCCTTAAATATTAACAGTTGACACTACCACTAAAAAAGAAAAAGAGAGAAGAAAAAGAAAGAAAGATTTGACCTTGCAGGCTGTATCAAATCCGAAACTTGTCGGCACCTCCTTGCACTTTAAATCTCCATCAATTGTCTTTGGGCATCCAATAACTCGAGTTTTCAAATTCTTTTGCCTAACCATTTCAATATCATCAGATGTAAAAAAAAATTAAAAACCATCAAAAATGTCAAAATGATTGCAGTATTATGATTTAGTAAATTTTAACTCAAAGTTCAACCTAAAGTTTTCAGCAAGGAGGCATGCGTTAGTGTTAGAGTCATCTCCACCAATAACAACAAGTCCATCCAAATCAAGTTTCACAGCTGTCTCCTCAGCTTGCTTAAACTGATACATAAGAATATGAAATGTGATGTCAGAACTTATAGTGAGCACATAAATATATAAACAGAAAATTTGTAAATCTACATTGTTATACAGGTAATATACAAAAAGATCAGAAAAGCACCTGTTCGGGAGTTTCAATCTTGTCCCTTCCACTGCAGATCATATCAAATCCACCCTGTTCCAGAAAAAGCACTAGATTATTAAACCTTATAATTTATATAAGGTTTTTAGAAAGTGGAGAAAAAAAAAATCTATAAGTTACAATTACACTTGGAATCATTTTGGCATTCATAAAGGCTGAAAGGAACTAGTTCAAACTATGTGCTAAGCCACCAAAACACAATCAAAGAGTTATAGTCTCCATGACAAGAGACAGTAACAATAAAGTACATATGCTTATCAAACCAATTACTACAAACATGATGGAGAAAATGTTCAACATGTATGGTAAATGATATAAGAGTAGATCAATAAAATCATGGTAACTTTTTGCATATTTCAGAAGCTTCATTTTCCTTCGCAACCTTCCTATCATTTTCATTTTATCAACTATGATCACTTGTTCTCGTAACAAGTAGTTTTCTGATTTGGAGGTTTGGGTTTTTTGCTTATCTAGTCGCCTGCTTGCTTGCATTCTTACCGCTTACAGTTTGGTCTAGTTAGCATACAATAAATGCAGAGGGCTGCACTGCATGATTGCACTCTATAATGAATGCCTTACTTGTATAATCTACGATGGGAAAAGGACTGATGATTGAAAGGACTTCTTTCAAACTGAACACTTGCTAAATCTTATAGCTATAGATATGAAAACAAGGAGAGTGTACCTTGACTGGGGAATAAGATAAGGAACTCATGACAATCAAATAGAGCTGTTTTGGGTAATTTCAGTTTTTCCTGGGATAATTCTTGATATATGCATGCCATAAAAATATTTGATTATGGATTGAAAATTTGTTATATATTGCATCTTGTATTTATCAATCTAAATTCCTATACATTATCAAAGTGGATTCCGTCCACTGTTGATCCATAAGCTTCTACTGAAAGTTGACCTACCAATTCCTATTGCCATCACAGATCCCGAAATTTAGTCATAGATTAAGGTTGTTGCATGATAGGCCTGCCCCTCCTTTCTCTTAGTGGTGTGTAATAGCCGGTTTATAGATATTTTTAAACCAAACTAGAAACCGAAGTTCAACTAAAGTTCCAAATTTGGGCTGATAAGATAGGAGAGCCTACTTATCAGGATTTTCTCCAATTTAATAAGGTGGTCATAAACTTCAGTCCCGTAGCTCTTCTACTCTTATAATACCTTGATAGCATCAGTTAGAGAGATTTTCAATTTAACCATTTACAAATAACCATATGAAAATGCCTTGATTTGAATACTACTACTGATGATTAATCTATAAGACATAAATTACTGCCGCCTATAAAAGTTTGTTCACCAGACAAATTAGGAATCCAATAACGAAGATTGATATCCAGGATCCATCCTCAACGAAAGAAAAAAATGATATTAAAAACGAAAATGCAGCATCAAATACCTGGTTTCTGTAAGGATAGATGAACTCTGGAGTCAGTTGCACATATTTGCACTTCATAATCCCAGCTGGACCTCCCTTGAACCCATAGAGGATACTGCCTTTCGCTCGCTCCTGCAAGTAATCTGCCACATTCCAAATGCAAAAAAATCATAAAAATAAACCACTAATTAATTACAAAACAAATGAACGAGCACTAGATCAAGAAAAAGCGAGATCAAACATAAATCAACATGAAAGCGGAATAATGACTCACCAAAAATTCCAGAGATGACATTGTGTCCACCTGGAGCCTGGCCACCAGATAACACGACGCCGATCTTCAAACTTCCGGCGGAATCTGAAGGATCCGAGCCCGTCGGCACCACCTTTGCTGATGACTGACCGAACAGATTAGGGAACAGCTTTGCGATCTCATCTACAAACATCAACAACAACGGCATCATCAGAAGCATTATCGAGAAAAGGGGAGAAAAAGAAACTTGTCACCGAGAAAAAGAAACAAGTCGGGAGGATGACCTGGGTTTCCGGCGGCGGAGCTCGGCGGGCCATCGACGAGCTTGAAATGACCCTTAAGGACAGAGGGTAGAGGAAGCGGATGGTTGAGACGGCTCGTCTGCACCTCGCTGTACACCGACGAGAGGCGGCCGGGGGATGGGCCGTTGTCGCAACCGTTGGCGAGGGCGGAATTCGCAGTGGCCATGGGGGCAGGAGCAGAGATAAGGATCGAGCGGGGGAGACGGATCTCAGTCTCAGATGCACAGAGAAAGCGGCAGCCAAACTAGCGTGAGTAATTCTCGGTTTTATAGGAGAGGGTTTCGGTTTAAGAGGAAATCGTCGTCGCGGCCCGCCGGTTCGCAAGGGAGCGGTAAAAGCGACATAGTGGGGGCCGAAGGGTACGCAGGGGTAGGTGGTTTGGGTGGGTTTGGGTGGACGGGTGGGTGAGATCGAGTTCTGACGTCGACGTGGCAACAATCCTGCAATGCGGAATACATATCGAATCTACATAATTATTATGCAAATTTTCGGGCGACTTACCTACAAAATATTCATATTTTTTTATATATTTTTAAAATATTTATTTTTTTATTTTTAAAATAATATTCCTAATTTAAAAAGTACTTAAATATTTCTCAAAAAAATTTCCTACATTTTCTTTTTTTATTGGTCAATATTTTTATTTGACTCTTTTTTTATCTTATTTATAAGATTTGTAATACATCAATAAAATACTATAAATATTTTCAAAAAAATATTATAAGTGACATCATCTTATATCTATCTCTTTGATTGTCATTACTTAGACCATTACAATTTTTACTTTTAAACTTATAATTAGTTTGGTTGAGATTATGATTCTATTTAGATAATTTATAGTATTTTGAGTATGATTTACGGTGTTTTTATTAAACTATTATAAATAATTATTTGAATCAACATATCGAATGATTTCTCATGTGTTTTAATTTTATTTGACTCGTTTACAATGTTTTCAAAAAGTAGACTTTATAATGTTATAATAAAATATTATAATAGACTAAAAACACTCTGATCAAAATACTGAATTTAAGTGTTTTTTTCTAAATTAAGGATCATACTTGACATGGCACATTTTAATATCGCCCATGTGGATCCAGACAAATAGACACGACAATGCATACGTGGAACTTTAAGTCCGATGTAACGTGTAGCACACACGTAATGGGCAACCACTTGCCACCCCCTTCGTACAAACGAAATCATCATGGTACAATTGTCCTGGAAAGCTCGAGGTAGTATCGTGTGGCATTGATCCGTGCAAGTCGGTCGAAGCTCGCACAAAAGTTTAAGTCAATCACTCGAGAAGTCAACCATAGTTAATTTGACCCTATACGACTAACTCATGCATATAGATATAAAAGTTAACCTTCCTTGATTATGAGGGGAGAACATTTAACTCTCATTAACGCCACTCAACATTGACTTAGAACTTCGGATAGGTTGAGTCGAGAAATCATCCTCCCGACCTCGATCTTTGTGCGACAACGAAGCAACAACAACCCGTCGAGGGAGAACCGTACTCGGGAGATGACACTTGGACCCAACCCGGCCCAACGTTGACGCGACCCGAGCATCTGCGTGGACAACCTTGCGCATCCGGGATTGGACCGAACCGTGCTGACACCTCGACTACATCGTTCACTAACACTATTGAAAAGAATATCTAAAATATAAATATTTCCTAGAGAAATCATTCTTTTCATAACTGTTCTTTTAATTCATGAGAAATTGAAGGTTTGCTCATGGGAATAAGAATGCATGTTTAACGATGGGCCGAAGACTAATTGAATGGTTTTGAGCATGACTCACCGGGCTTAAAAGGTTTATGGTCCAGCGGAGCCCCTACTCTGGGGAAGATCCACAAATGAGGAACCCACCATTCTATTCTGATCACACTGCCATGCAATATAACGTCAGAAATGTTCGACAGCTTGAGTTCCAGTCGACTCAATTATTTTGACCCATTAAGGCCATGAAAAATGTCAACAGTAGCATCATATGATTCGCGTGCTCGATGAATCATGCATGATGGCTCCATTGGACCTGACTAATAGAGATGCCACAGTTCATTTCAGGTTAATGTAACTGTTTATGTTCTTAATTAGTCATCAAACACCCGAGAAACATTGGTCGGTGAGAGAAGAATACGAAAAACAACAAAAATATAATTTCTTGTCGTGTATATATATATATATATAATAAAACACAAAACAAAATGTCAAAAGAGTTAAACATTTTTTACTATTCCTCTAACGAATTCAACTCCAAAGCCGCCATCAAATCCATCGTCGGCCATCAAATCACTCCTCACCTCCCGAGAAAGAACCTGCACGACATCTCCTCGCTACGGCATCGAGCTCTGCCACCTCCCGAGGAAGAACTTGTGCTACATCTCCATCTCTTCACTACGTCATCATCTAGGTTGCTCTCTATTCTTCCTCAATAGAGCTCCCTCAGCCACATCTCGTCGGGCTACTCTTGTACCTCTCTTGTCACTTACTTTGCGGCCGTCTATCTTCGTCACCCATGCCAACTTGGTCAACAAGACGCCCATCAATAACTCTCGTACAATCGAAAGCATTCAAGTTCACATCAGTCCTCAAATGAGCATTCAAGTTTTTCCTTGAGTTAATGTTTACTAAAATCATTCCCTATCTATCGAATCACGATAGATCGATCGTGGAACCGTTCGAACAGTATTCGAGCCTTCCCCTTAATCATATTGGACTTCAACTTCGTGTATAAGGCATTAATTAGTATATAATGATATCCATCGCATTCTTATGATCTCAGCTGCTTTGACCAAAAGCCCACTACCGACGAAACATGTCCAGCGACTTGTTCCCTAGAGCGTTGACTTCTTCTCTTGTTGGGATTGATTCTGAGCGCTGCTGTCTGGTTCCTGCTGAGGTGGATGGGTTTGGGTTTGACTTAGAAAACAAGAGTTTCTTGGATGCATGAGATCAAGCGCAGTGAGGTTTGGAGAGATGAGAAAGGCAAAGGAAGGTTAGCCTATGCGGGAAAAGTTGCCATGGAATGTAGAAGGCTGAGCAACACGATATAAGGAAGAGACCTCGAGATTAAGTTCCAGGTTTCGGTAGTCCAAGTGTTGAATACCGGGGAAGAAGAGGAACAGTAAGCGATCCAATAATAGAGGTTGGTAGGACGTCAAGGAGGAGAAAGAGTCTGTCATGTCCTGCATCTTCGATGCATTGCACATGATGTGAATTCCACCGGCCGTGGAAGAGAAAGCCTCCACCGGCGCACATTAATTTCGCGGAGAATGATTGAGGCGTGGAAATATCAGCGAGATGGCTCAGTTTTAGACGATGATGACAACAGCAAAGGATTTACATGCATTATGACTCTTATTAACATCGACATACGGAGAAGAATATGATCACGTTCTTGAGTTGTGCAAAGTCTATTCCTCCGTTTGGTCAATTTAGAGGAGTCAACGACATGAAGGCGGAAGAATTGGATGATAAGGAACATTTAAATTAGTCATTCTGGTCTTCGACAAAGCTTGTTGCACAACAGCTAATGACAGATACGTCAGTCTGACGTTTCTTTACGTGAGCCAAAACATGGCCAAAATACTGTGCATTATTCATTGGATTTGTATATGTAGAGAATTATATAATCTCTTCGTACCATCGAAAATAATGATGTAGTTGATATCTCATCAAACACATGATTGATATTACAATGCTGAGTGATTGATACCTTATGATTAATACTTTATGTGACTAACATCACAATGCTATTATGTGAATAACATCTTAATATTATACGATCCACATTTTAATGATTTTTCATTGGTACCTCGATGTTTGATAATTTTCTGATATTTTCATCACATATGACTAACTCGTTTCTCGAATGTTGTTGACCATAATATCACTATTGTAATCCCACAAATCCAATATAGTATGACTATGTCAAGCTTGAGAGATGTATGTAATCGTCCGTAACATTAATGCACACCTATTAGCGTAATAATCCAAATATCATACTATAAAAATCCTCTCAGATGCATTCATCTATGATATTCATATCCTCTCTAGGTATTTAGGTATTGACTCCTTATTTTTCGAATTAACTTAAGCATCAAAGGGAGTTTGTCGATTATGCCATTGTCATAATTTCTCAATATTTTCTAATATTATTCAAAAATAAATATAAAATAGGATCTCGATCGGCTCCAAGCCAACATCTCAATCAGTACTCATCCCACAATGCTTAAATCAGGATCGAATCTAAGATTCCACCTTTGTTTATCTTTTTTTGCTCGCATGGAGATTACAATAATGTCTATGTTTATATAGGACAATAAATTGACATTGCATCCATAAATCTCTGTGGGGCACTCCATGTTTGACATACAAGCATACACCCTCTTCCGATCTAGACTAAATCTACTATCAATTACACTATGGATCGGTGAGTTCCAACAAGTTATGGCCTCACAACCTCGGTCAACTCGAGTGCACGTTCACCCCTGCAGGACTTTTAAGTATTGTATTTGGGCAGGTGGGGAAAACAATCTTCAGGTCAACTCTTCCTTTCCATGTGTAATCTATACTCAAAAACTAAGACTGTGATACAAGCATTTATCATGGAAAGGTCTCTTCACCAACATCCAAGATGAAAACAAAGCATGGTGTAATTTTATCTCTTTTTTTGTTTGTTGAAATTGATGCTCCATCTGTTCCACCACCTACTGCTACTTTTCATGCCAACTAAACCTTGAGAATTACATTATATATGATCCACTAGAATCAAATAGCCACTTCACCTTCACCAAATCACCAATAAGATGGCAATACTTAGTTAACAAGTACTTGCAGCTTCATATATATCAACCATGTTGTGTGGTTGATGATGCTATTCCATGTGTAGTTGGTAAAGCTAATTAACTATGTTTAGTAATTAACCTCGATGAAGGTGAGGGCCATTGTTAATGCAATTCTTAATAAAACAGATTTAATTAGGGTTTTTTTCTTGTATCAGAACACCACTTCTGCTACCAAATACATATATGCAGTACGATTTGGTGCTTTATTAACTCGGCAGTTGCCTTCTAAGTTGCATGGCTCGAGTAGGATTAGATACGCTTGTTTCTAACTCTATGTCTCCATAAAGAATTTAATGAAGCTTATCTGTTGTTTATTCGAACAGTTCTAAGGAGTTGAAGTGGAAAACATCTACTTCAACACAAGATAGATAGATTTGGTTTGGACGAATTCCCAAGAAAATGATTTTTCTCTCGAGAAGTATCCCACATTTCTAAAATTCTAAAATAATACCCCTTTTTTTTCTAATATTTAAAATATTTTTATCTTTTTCCTATGGATCAATTTGTGAATGGGTCCAATTACAATGTTTTTAATACTATGTTATAGTGTTTTTAGTAATACCAAGAAAATACTATATAACACAATATAAAAACACTGAAATATAGTGCTTTTATTTACAGCAATATGTACCGTAGTATAAAAATATTATACTTTAGTATTATGAAAAATATTATAACATAGTATAAAATATTATAAATTTAAATTATGGACAGACTCATAGGAAAAAAAGAAAAAAAAAGGTGTCTGAAGTATATTTATGATTTAAAAAAACACTGTTCGAGAATACTCTAAAAAATGAGGACGCGTCTAAAGAATATATATATATATATATATATATATATATATATATATATTGATTGGAGAATTCGCCCATTTTGGTTGAACTAACGCATCCAAGACAGCTTGAAAAGCACGTGGAGGAGCGCCGACAAGTTAAACAAAAGCAGGACTGCGAGCAATCGACACCACCGTGCCATGCGGAAGAGGACGACAAAGCAAAGAGCAGTGCCGCGTCCTTTCCT
This sequence comes from Musa acuminata AAA Group, assembly GCF_036884655.1. Taxonomy (NCBI): domain Eukaryota; kingdom Viridiplantae; phylum Streptophyta; class Magnoliopsida; order Zingiberales; family Musaceae; genus Musa; species Musa acuminata. The sequence continues at coordinate 44,114,558 of NC_088334.1, read as the reverse complement.
TGCATTCAACTCCTCCTCTTGATCTCAACGTAGAGATGCATGCTGAGCTTTCTTGCTTGCTCCCTATACGTAGATATAGTATTGTATTCCAGACACTTGTTGTTGGGACCGAGTGCAATTAAGCGTGGGTGACGCCGTCTCACTAACCCCGCCCCCGCACCCCCCCGCGTCTACTTCTACGGAGTCAGTCGTGTGATGAAGCTGTTGATCGTGCCATTAATCATCCTTCTTTGAGGCCGGTGATGATGGCCCTCCCTGTCCCTCTCCTTGATACGACATGCTCGCAGCAGGGCCCGGTTGACGTAGCTCGTTTGATCACTGAACATTGACCATATCGAATGGGTAGATGTGGTGGTTAACTTAATCAGCTTAGAAATGTTCCCTGGACTTTGTCAAACAGCGTGCCCATATGAATTCGTCATTCCATCGCTCGCCAAAAGAAGAAGAAGAAGAAGAAGAAGAATGAGAGGCTTTTCTTTGTAGCATGGTGATCAGAAGCATGAAGAAGGAGGGCAGGCAGCAGAGAAGCGGTAGCAGAGATCTTTACTCGTGCTTCGTATCGGTTACGGCCATTCTTTGGGTCGTCCTCCCTGTTGCCGCTGCCAAGGCTTTTGACTACAAGGATGCCCTGTCGAAAAGCCTCCTCTACTTCGAGGCCCAGCGATCCGGCCGCCTTCCCTACGGCCAGCGTGTCACTTGGCGCGGCCATTCCGGCCTCACCGATGGCCTCCAACAAGGAGTAAGTTCTTGAGTTTTACTACGGCGTGTCCGCTTCTGGCTCGGTTACTACTCTGGTGGAACATTTGTGTAGGTAGATCTGGTAGGGGGATACTATGATGCTGGAGACCATGTCAAGTTCGGCCTGCCGATGGCCTTCACGATCACGATGCTGTCGTGGAGCGTCATCGAGTACGGCGACGAGATTGCGGCTGCTGGCGAGTACCATCACGCTCTGGAGGCCATCAAGTGGGGGACGGATTACTTCATCAAAGCCCACACCCATCCCTATGTCCTGTGGGCGGAGGTATCTCTCCATGAGGAGCGAGCAATCATAGAGTGCCATCCAACACGTTGTAGATACGTTTCGCTTATAGTGATCCATGGATGCTACAGGTGGGAGACGGCGACACGGACCATTACTGCTGGCAAAGGCCGGAGGACATGACAACGCCGAGGCAAGCATACAAGATCGACACGGAGAACCCTGGATCAGACGTAGCGGGGGAGACCGCCGCCGCCATGGCCGCAGCTTCCATCGTCTTCCGCAAATCCGACACGCATTACTCCCACCTCTTGTTGCATCACGCTCAAAAGGTAACGATTCTACTGTTACACGATGGTGATCCAGGGCGTGTTCTTCTCTGATGTCTGCGTGTCCTTCGCATGCGAACTCTGTAGCTGTTTGAGTTTGCGGACAAGTATCGGGGGAAGTACGACAGCAGCATCCGGGAGGCGAAGAGTTACTACCCGTCGTGGAGCGGGTACGAGGACGAGCTGCTTTGGGCCGCGCTTTGGCTACACAAGGCGACAGGGACGCCGCAGTATGTGGAGTATGTGGTGAGCAATGGCGAAGGATTCGGAGGAACGGGGTGGGCGATGACGGAGTTCAGCTGGGATGCCAAGTACGCTGGTATTCAGATACTGGCTTCCAAGGTATGTTGTACACACGTCCGCATGCATGCTAATATATCGGTCCATTTAACACTCGCCAGCTCTCCATTTAGTAGATTGGTCCACGAGTTGTCTAAAGACAAAAATGGGGACATTAGTTTGATCATAACGTGAAGTTAAATAACGAGCGTGACAGCTTACCAGCAACGCCGAATAGAAGGTTATATGTCCGCATCAATCTCCTGTATTTGCGCGAACGCATACTAAAGCATCATAGATTGTCTCGAAAGAACTTGTAGTAAACGCCATTTGCATGAAGAGGATTAATTCCAACTGCACGAACTGCATTAATTAACAGCTTTGCGTCGTTATACTATTAATTGTGTGCTACCGCTTCTCAGCTCTTGTCGGTAGGAAATTTTTCGGCGGCGCAAAGACATGTACTGAAGCAATACGAATCGAAGGGGGAGCACTACATCTGCGCTTGCCTCAGCAAGAACAACGGCACCAACCTGCACCGCACGCCCGGTGGCATGCTCTTCGTCCGCCAGTGGAACAACATGCAGTACGTCTCGAGCGCCGCCTTCCTCCTCATCGCGTACTCTGACAACCTGAAGGAAGCACGCAGGGACGTACTCCGATGCACGGCTGGGGCTGTCAGGCCCCAAGAACTGGTGGAGCTCGCCACGTCGCAGGTCGACTACATTCTCGGCGACAATCCCATGGGCATCAGCTATTTGGTGGGGTACGGCCGCAAGTACCCCATGCGGGTGCACCACCGGGGGTCCTCGATCGTGTCCTACAAAAGGAGCAAAGGCTTCATCGGGTGCATGCAGGGGTACTACGACTGGTACGGGCGGCGGGGGCAGAACCCTAACGTGGTCACCGGGGCTCTCGTCGGCGGCCCCGACTCCCATGACAGGTTCAGGGATCACCGGGGGAATTACATGCAGACGGAGGCCTGCACGTACAACACGGCCCCGTTGGTGGGTGTGCTGGCGAAGCTTCATCAACAGTTGTCCCATCAACACGTGAAAGAGATGACGACTTCATCGTCCCCCTCGTACTTGGAGTTCGCTTGATTCTTTCTTCCGTATTGGATTTGTTCGGAGACTGAACAAATGCACCGGCATAACGATGGGTGGGCTCGGCTTCTCGTGCACCAGCTTTGAGCTTCACACGCTTGTGGAACGACGTCGGTGTACTTGTTGAGGCTCTCATTCTCTGCAAGAGTCTGATAAGGCTAAAAAAGAATCAAATTGGCCATCTGTATAGCCTCTATGATTTCTTTTACACATGTAACACAGAGTAAGGTCAAAAAAGAACGGTAAGTGAACACATGTAGATGGGCGAGCTCACATTTGTACTTGTATATTTATTCTGTTCCTTAGGTGAGATATATATATATATATATATATATATATATATATATATATATATATATATATATATATATATAGTGAAACGTAACAAGAACTATAAAATCTTTTGTAGCAAAACTACTCGAAACTTCATAGAATATTAAAACAACTTAGTAAAATACTTGTGAATAAAATGTGAGCCCACAAACTTCTGCATGGTAAATGACTTCAGCAACAAGTGACACATTTGCATGAACAAATGAAGAATAAATATCTAAACCTATCAACGGCGGCTTGATACACTTCATATATCGGACATCTTCATTTTGAATCACGCACCCAATTCAAACACAAAAAGGTCACATTAACTTGCCTGAAAGATCCCTAGATCTGGGTTAGTGACCTGAAGCACCGAGTCCAATTAAACGATCTGGAGATAACTTGATAGCCTCAATTATAATTTACATGCCTCCATTGAACATCTCTATGATATGAATGTTCATGGGTTCAGTACAATGACTTTGGTACGTGGATATCAATTTTCTACAATTTAACTACTTTGAGAAACCCCTACTCACTGATTATTCTAAGAAGAGGTCATAGTGATTTCAGCACACAAAACTACATGGAAGAAATTTTCTCAGCACCGTAAGGAACATGCTACAAGTAAAATGACCTAACATTCAGCCTGTGGGGAGAGATTTCATACCCGCTTAAGACATTTACAGAACTTCTCAAAGAGGGTAGGACATATTTTGTACGAGGAAAAGAATGAAAGAATATGCAGTTCTGGTTTTACAATCTGTTGTGCTATGTTTCATGTGTTCGCCGCCTTGCCTGCCTTCGACGAAGTTTATCTGGTGTCTGCAAACTGCATCTGCCAGTTAAAACAGTCCATGAAGCATCCTATCATGAGAAATCAGCTTGCTTAATGAAACATAATAATGCTAAAAAGGTTATTAGGAAACTCACGTAGCTGTTAAATTTTCACTTTCCTGTAACTGCACACAGACAAACAATTATGAGACAGAAGAGGGACGGAGCGTCGTGTAAGCTCTTCAAAATTTAAAGAACATGACAAAAAAACATAAACTGATGGCAACAGCAACTTTAAGCATAGACTGTCAGGAGATGGTTCTAAAAAGTAAATTCCACAATAGGTCAGGGAGGGAGGAAGATATCAAGTATACCATGTCAAAATTATAAGCTGTCTTGATAAGTTACATGATTTGACAAGTCAAAAGTTCTGGCATCTAAATAAAGATATGAATCACCTACAGCACTTTATTTATACTATCTATATTATAAAAAAAAAGCTTCCATCAGATTATTGACATGAAGATACCAACCTCCAATAGCTAGCAGAGAAATGAATTATGGTTTTTAATGGCAGGTGACACATAAGATAAGTTCGTTTTTATTATAAACCTACCGATGATAAAATTCTATCTTTAGGAAGTCAGATTAATTTAGCCGACCATATAGCTTCATAACAGTGGTATTCATTTTTTCCATTTTTATTAAGTTATACCAGGCCAAACAAGACAGTATTTTATCCCATAAAGGTCTGCCAAAGTGTCAAAACCAGTATTTGGCTGATATTTTTACATTTTATTCTATACAAAGGCTTACAAAATATATATTAAGGTGCTTAACTGTTGATAGCTATTACATTTCATCCTTGCAACAAAAAATAATGCTGTGCTCATAAGTCATAACACACTTTATCACGTAGTTGCTTGACACAAAAATCATTTAGATGCCTGACATAAACAAGTTTACTATAAGACCATCCGAAATATTATCATTCTTATCCTGCATTAGACATTGTTTAGATGAATCCAAACCTTATAAGTGTGCAAGTAGAACTGATTTGTTGATTCTAAACAAATAATTATATTCCTTTTACATATTTATATCTCTCCGTGGCTGTCAATGACAAGCTACGTTATGGCAGACTAATACACATTATGCAGCCTAAAGAAGCATGCACCAATGACAATGGTAGTGATGGCTGTAGGGCATTCTCTTTCTTTGACATGAAAATGCCATCAAGTAAAAGGATCTATAGGTAAAAAAGGAAAATATTCAACTACAGTGTCAAAAAAATAATATGTTTTCATTTAAAAAGTAAAATCGCATCTACAAGAAGCAACAAGACTCTTAAATAAATATATTACCATTTCCTCTTCAGAATGCTCAAAGTAAAGCTGTTCTGGAAAGGACTACAAGAGAAATATCTCACAGAAGCAAACTAAAGAAAGTCGGCATGTAGACCACTGGATAGCCTAAGCAAGATATTTCGAAAAACTTACAGGGCTTTGGTTTCTTCCCTTCTTCCTAACTTGGTCGGATTTGGAACGTCTTGAGGTGGAATGAGAAAAACGATGGAGAAACTCAAGCATGTGGTTGTAGATGCTACAAAAATAGAAGAATGAATTGTTGAAAAAGAATACATTATGGTGTAAACAAGTATGAGCTGCACAATTCCAGCCAACATCTATACTACAAACAAAGTCTTACAATAAAAAATAAAAAGGTAGAAAGAAGGGAGAATGTGAATGAAAAACTCTAAAAAATATGCATATAAAGTAAAATTCATTTGCTTTAAATGATAAAACATTTATTTGTCCTTCAATTATTCTATAGATCCTTGTTTCCCAGCTTTTTCTATCTTTAAAGCATTGATATTTATGGGATACCAAGACAAGACAACAGAGACAGGTTGATACAACAAATGGTGAAATTCAACATCTTTATAGTGTTAGAATATGTTTCATATCATGATTAATATTAACAATTAATTAGCGTTACAACATGGACAGAATTTAGTAACATCATGGGCTATACAAAAGATACAAGAAGTTCCCATGAAATTGTCATTTTAATTTCGTTAACGATAATATGATGCTTAACAGAAATATAAAACATCTATCTGAACATCTATTCTTCTTGTTTAATAAAAATCATCCATAAGTAAATCCTTAAGTGAATGGCCTTTTCAGTGATTATTTGAAAAAACAGATATTTTGGATAAGTGTCTGACATGTATCCAAGGAGTAATACCCAACACAAAAAATACATATACAACTTAAAATTTCCATGCTTAAAGACGTCTATCATCACATAACAAATCCATAATGATACAATTGAATACTATTTTAAATGTGAAAAACAAAAGGCCTTCTGTTTCTAGCTCAATTTGATGGTTTTCTTGAAAGGCACTTGATAAAAAGTGATCCCATATCATCAAAATTAAATATCAATAATACCATTTTGATGTTTGTTCCTTGCACATTCACATATTTACTCTTTCCAAGTTGCTTAGAAAATCCATTGTGTTTCTAGCGTTACTTAATACGACACCAGATGATGGTATATGATTTCCTGGCACCAAGTGGATAGAGAACTTCAAAGTGCCTCCAACATGATGCTTGATTCAAAGTTCAAAATCGAAGGTACCAGACCTTGACTAATCACTGGGCAGACCAATATATGACCAATTTGTACTGGTGTGCTAATATGGTATGTCGGTACATGCCACAGTAGGGAAGAGGAGAAGAGACGGCAGCGACAAAAGAAGGGAGTAGTACCGGCGGTTGTCAATGATGGGCAGTGGACTGCTGGAAGTAGGCAACAAGCACCAAGTGGCTTGGGTGGCCGTCATCAAGAGAAAGAGAAGGGCTTGGGCAATTAAAAGAGAGAGAGAGAGAGAGAGAGAGAGAGAGAGAGAGAGAGATTTAATTTAAAATAATTAAATGCTGAACTGGAACTGAATTGCCTGTAACGAGCAAGTGCACGGCCCGAATCTCCGTCGGACTGGTATTGACCATTCGATTGCAGATTTTTAGACCATTTGTATGCATATAGATATGGGATGGACCATGTAGCACCAAAGTGGATCAGGATGGTGTTTTGCATACATCAACTGAGGTTTACAGCCATACAAGATATAAGTTCTATCGATATATTGCTTTGTAGTGTCCTGAGTTTTAAAATTGCCTAGTGACAAAGCTGAAGACAAGAGCAAGGCTACTGAGAAGCAGACATAGGAGCTTCATAAAGAGTTCCATTTCAGTGGTAGGACTTACAAATTAAGAGGTTTCCTTTTTTGCTCACCTACTAATCCACTATTATTTGCTACATAATTGAATAAGCCCTGTATCCCTGGTTGCTCATCTGATAGTAAGGTCCTCACAAGCCATGTAATATGTTAAGAATTAGATATTCGTTGCTTAGAAATGACATCACACTGAAAAAAACAATAATAGCCTCGTCAATAAACCAATGAACATGCCAAACATGTGTCAAATAGTTATCAATATATAACTCAATGGTGAAAATGGATCCATGCGGTTGATCTCACAGATTAATGGTGTTATTGATGTCATAGTGTCTTGTATAGATTTAGTTAAGCTTCACAAGATGTTGCACAACATTCTCATGAAGCACTGAATGAGTTCTTATTATTGTAAAATAGTCCCCAAGTAGCATAAGATCAAGCTCGTTTAGGTGACAACAAAACACATTTTCAATAACTCCACTAATTTTAACCAGAAAGCTTTATAATTTATGCAAATGTTCTAACTCAAAATACTAGTAACAAAAAGTAAACATACCTTAGTCGGTGTCTGTTGCAAGTTGTAAAGAAAGCAACAAAACCATAAAAAATGCTTCGAATTGCTCGAAATACCTGGAGAATGAGAAGGAAACTTCCAAGATATCAACATGGATATTCATCAGTGTATAACTATACAATTTAAATGCATTTAACCTTGGAAAATATATCATTCCAAAGTGACCGCCAAACTGGAACTTCATAGGTAACTACTGTTGCTTCAGATACAGAAGCAAGCTGAAACAAAGCGCCTATAGATGACCAGGTTCCTTCTAGTACGTAGTAGATGTTGGTGAGAAGTATCCCAACATAACTTGCTATTGCAATAATTAAGCGGGCAGGGGCTATAACAATTTCCCAAAGGAGCCAAACTAATGGGTATATAACATATGCTGCTGTTACACAAAAAAGTAGAAAAAAAGTGAGAGAGAGGAAGAAGCGGAGACCAAAGACAAACAACTATAGGTAAAAAGGCACAAATATCTGATATCATACCTATACTCCATAAAGTAGAAAAGATGAACCAGAAAGGCCAAATAATGATATCCAATATAGTTATGATCATGCTGCATGAAGAGGATAACATGTTCCAAACAATCAAACTTAAGCTTTCTACTGTATCAAAACATACATTCCAGATGGGGAAGACAAATTCAAAAAGTTCCATAATTGGACCCGCAATTGGCTTGGTCAAAACTGATAATAATGACTTAGTAGCACGTGCAACCATCAGGAACCACTTGAAAGCTTTCTCACAGTTATGAAGAAATAGTATAGTCCCCAGGTACTTGATCCTTGAAATCATTTCCCAAGATTCTATCCAATCGAAGAATGGCCCAAATAAGCTTGATGCAGTTGCCTTTAGTATGGGAACATTCTTATATAGGTCATAGAAACCTATGAGGACAGTGGTTATAGAAATCAAGACATATAAGGCCCTTGCTAGAGGACACATCCATGGACGATATATTTTGCAAAATACTGGGTAGGACTGGAGAAAAATGACCCATGAAGGAAGTCCATACTCCAATAATGTAAGTAGCCTCAAGTCAGCCATAATTATTTCCTTAAGCTTAAATGGGAGATCATGATCATCAAATCTGAATAAGATGAGCACATCCTTGTAAGTGCTAGCCTCAAAAACTAAACTAGCATGCTCACTTTCACAACTGGACGAACAAGACGAGGACTCAGAAATTGTTGGTGAGCTCACAATTTCGCTGTATGCTTCCTCAGAAACTTCATCAGTGTCACTGCACACACTTGATTTCATTATCTTTCTTCGCTTGTATGGCCCAGAAACAGGTGGTGTGTAGGGTGAACCTGAATCTTCCATTCTTTCAAGCATAGGGATAAAATTAGAATAGCTACAATTATGTTTTTCCTCATGGAATTCGTCAGCACTGTGAAGATTTTCCCTCATTTCAGTAGTGGTAAAAGGATCTTCCCGAGCATCGTAAAACACATCTCCTGGAAAAGATGATACATGGTTGTCAAGAAGAAGGGACTCATGAGACGTAACAGAAATCTGAGTTCTGCATTACCTTTGTTGGAGATACTTTCTAAATACTCCCGAAGCAGATTAATCTCATTGCAGGTCCCTGTATACCAGGAAGAAATGCAGCTACAAGACTGTTCAATACTATCAAATTCCCACCTTTTCATCAATTTAGCTTCCAATGCCATTGACGTATCAGTCTATGTGAGTAATCACAAATACAGAAAAGAAACCTTCTACTAGGTCAGAGACAAACAGCGTATATACTGGTTAAAATAGGAAATTAAAAAAATATAGGATACCTGCAGTTCATTGATGTAGTTGATACCACGCACATGAGCCCATTGTACTTCGAAAACAATGAATCCATACAATGTACAGTGCAACTCCTTATTGAAGAGGAATGAGGCCTTCAGTTTCTTGACATGGAGCAACTTTTTCTTTTGACTTAAAGCAGTATCGATCAGTGAGAACCATCTGCGCAATCTGTTTCTAGTGATGGAAAGGGATCTAGAGCTATTTGTAAACTCTAAAATCTTTCCAATATCTCTTCTTGTCACTCTAGCAGCTCTGGTGTTTGCAAAAGGAGATAACCTAGACTGAATGACAAAAATTTAACTGAAATATACAATTGACTCGCACATATGAAGAGTATGACTTTGAAGGTTTCCACATTTACCTTAGTAACCATTAACTGCCACAAGTGAGCAGCTCGTGAATCCTGGTCAATCAACCATGGACGGTTATCAACAAGGATAAAGAACTTCTGACTTCTTATCGGCAAAAAGAGAGTCAAACGTGAGAGATAGGACTGCAAATCCCTACAAAGGAAACCCAAATATGGAGTTAGTCCTATCAATTTTATAGCAGTAGCATGTTGGCTTCACAGAAATATTTGACACATAAATCTTTTGTAAGAAATCCATATATTAGCATCCGAGAAAAACCGTATCCCCAAGCATGACAAATGCTTGACCAACAAATTTCATATGCAGATCAGGTTCAACAATCTATAATATATATTAAAGAAATTTGGATCACAACATTATATTTTGCTTCGACCGGTCTGTATTGGATGGTATTTACCGGTTCAGACCAGGGCTTTTTCACTTGGTTTGGTACAGTAAGCATGTCACCATCTGGTAACTTGCAGAAACCGGATGATAAGCCCACCCTGGCACACTCTCTTTCTCTCTTGCTTAATCTATCCCATGATGTTTTTATAAAATAATTGATGGTTGATAACTTCATTGTCTTTTTCTAGTACCTCTCTCTGTTTCTCCTCCGGTTGCTTTCTCTCAACTTGCCTTAACCCACCCCTGCTCACCACGGCCGCCCATTGTTCACCATTGCCTGCTATTCACTGCCACCATCCTTGCCCGCCTGCCTAGTACATCTCCTCCTCCATTCCTTTCCTGCTCTCCCTCTCTTCTCCTCTTCTTGTTCTCCTCTTCCTGTTCCTCTCCTTAACCACCTCTCCTCCCCCTCCTCTTCTTCTCCTTCTCCTTCTCCTCCTCCTTCTCCCACCTCGGTGATGATTGGTATGCTGACATACCATGTGTCATGGAACATAATACCGATGCTTACCAGAGTCATGCTTGTTTATTAATCATTTAATTGACCAGATTAATCATATCACTCTTGGATAATAAAGCTTGTTCTTAGTAATTTCTGTCTTGAAAGTCAACTGGCAGGACCTTTTTTTCTTAAAGGAGATGCAACGATAAATGAAATAGTTGAACCCAAATATGATATATGCACTCCCTGCGAAAGTTGGCTAGTAATCCACAACCTGGTTGGCACCCTAAAAATATGCAAATCATGAACTCCAACAAAACTATTGAAAAAAATAAACAATGCATACATTTTTCTTACTATTTCTGGGACAACTATACATTTCTTAATCAAAGTTAACATAGGTTTATCAACACTCAATTCCATGAAATACCTTGCTACAAGAAGCCTGAACTTTAGTGAAAATTTGATAGTTGATAGCAACATTCGGATAGTTTACACCAAATTCTGAATACCCAACCAACATGGGAAAACATAAACAAACTATAAAGAAGAAAAATAAAAGTCTCAACTTACAAAAAGATTTTAGAGAAGAAAATTGGAGAAGAAAACGGCAACGAGTTAATGATAACTCATAATCTGAAAGCCTATGTTGTCTGAGCAAAAACTGCGACCAAAACAGAAAAGAAGAGAAAAGTTGTATACTGATATAGCAAGATTTTAACATTCAGGATTGAGGATTAGACAATAAATTTTAAGTTGAACAGGTAGCAGTTTTTATTTTTCAAAGTTGCCAAAGTTTAAACGTTTAGGGATGCTAGAGCAACTGATTATGCTGATAAAATTAAGACGTCATAGAGGAAAATCATTGGACACACTGCACATGATTACAATCCATTAAACATGAATTCAATGAGGAAAATTGGATTGCTGTTTGAGATGAGAATTCACTAGGTACCATTCCTGGAATCTTAAATTGCTGTTTGAGATGGGAATTCACAAATTACAGTTACTGAGACTCTTGAATTAAGAATTAAACTCGTGCAAACAGATGATCATAATGCATTGTTGCCACAGTATATGCCAATTAGCATGGTCAACATGAGATCCATATTAACCAGGACGAGCCAGCATTAGCAAAAGGGTTTGTCAGCACACCCTTCCCTTGGCGCTCAAAGGGCCTCCAAGCTACGCAGTCGCTTAAGCACTGGATCTGGTGCCTAACAACTAACCTGTTATTGCTTGATTACTACAAATACATTGCAAAAGGATAAAAGAGAATCAGGATACTGAAATGTTTTGACAAATGCAACATATCAAAATGTAGTTTTCTTTTGATAAATCATATTTAGAAATATTTGTCTCTAAAGAAATAGCAACAACCATGGATACATTGGCTTATTAGTCTATCAAACCCTCTTTATAATGCATATGTTTTACATAACATTGCTCATATGTCTCATATATATGTCCACACGACACCCCGATTATCTGATGGCATACTATTTCATGATGCCATTCGAGTTTTAAAAACAATGATAATCCATGAAACCCAAAAAAATGAACATGTAAATGAGTTATTTAAGATATATCTGCAATCATTGTAGACAGAGAGTATTGTTGTAAATGAGACGATTCAATAAAAAAAATATTTAATTAACCATCATATAAATATTGCCTTATCAGCAAGACAGCCCATACCATTCCCTAGTCCAACCTACAATTTACCTCACCATAGGGGGATATTGACAAGTACCAATTCAGTATGCCACCAAGAAAACAGAAGAAAATTTTTGAGAAAAAGAAATAGATATATCTTCATGATGCAATTTCAATTGTCTACTTTTTGTTCTTTCTTGATGACCTATTGCTTGGGAGGAGACTGTGCAGATCATGCCACCAGCAGGATTTCACCAAGAATCTGATCAAATATGGGGAATATCATCGCCAACAGAGCAACCAGGCTAGACTACAACTGATCTAGAATAGGTGACAAGTGAGCGGTTCTACTTCTAGCAGAGATCCTATGCACCATCTGTTGACATCTTGTGATGGAGGTCAATAAGAGCGTATTAGAAATATCCAGGTTCAAATGACACGGATACCATCAAAGGGCACTACTAATTCCACGGAAGGTGTTTATATAAGGTTATAAACTACATAAAGATTTCACTGAACTACAATTTCTTCTCTCACAATTTTGTAACCTAGAGTTGAAATTTCCCCATCTTCTTTCCCATTAAATCCATGCTTCTAGCGTTCATATTTCACATATCAGTCCAATATGTCAACTAGATAATCTTACCAAATTAAGTTGATTTAGGGGTAGAAACAGGGGAGCGATAACAAAACCGTTTCTAGAAAACCATACGGAACCAAGAACACATCAAGACTAGTTCTTACCCAATCTGCAAACTCGTGAGAGGAAAGAAGCAGCGATCCTCACGAGTTCCCATCGCAATTCTGCTGCAAAAAGAAATTATCCTTCTGTTAGGAGTAATCAAAGCCAAAAATTTATCCCCAAAACACCAAATCTGGCGTCAGGATGAAGTTAAAAAGAAGAAGAAAACCGCTGATCAGGTCAAAATGCTTCCATCGCTCACCACCACCGGTTCGACCGAACCTCATCACCACCTTGAACGTTTCCGCTAGATCGGGATACCAATAGGAGTACAAAGCAAGATATAAGGCCGCTGGAGAAACAGATCGAGAGATAGCGTGAGAGAGAGAGAGAAAGAGAGACAAGGCCGGTTGGGGCCAATTAATACACTTCGCTTTGCTTCCAAGGGGCGTCCGAGCGCGATGCCTCGCGGCCTCGCCACATCCGCGACGACGACGTCACCCACGTTAACGCCGTTACTATGCCCTTCTTGAAAATTCGTTATTCTTTTTATCTTTTTATCTTTCCGCGAGTGCTCGCTGGCACGTGTCTGACGTGTCGCTCTCTCCGCTTTGGGATCCGTTCCTCCGCTGCTCTGCGTCGAAGCCAGACGATTGGGTTGCGCGCGGGGACGGGGACAGAGCGCGGGAGCGGCGGAGCGGTGACCGGCCACGCGGGCGAGACACAGGAAAGCGAAAAGGTAAAAGGCAAAAGGGACAACCACCACGGATTACTGCGTTGGATGTATGAGGAAACGTGGAGATTAGGATTAGTTAGCGAAGCAACACGAACAGCGAACAGCATTTGGTGGAACGACAACGCGACCTGCCGACAAGTTTCATCCAGCGGCGAACCCAAATCGATGTCAATCCGACTCGACTCAGATTCCTAATTCGATTCGTGCTCGGCTCAGCCGCACCACCCAAAGCTACGCCACAAGCACAACCCATGTGCTCGCCCAACTCGCACTTTAGAACTACGCCATCATATGTTCCATGATAGAAGATGAATTTGCTCGACATAAAAGTCTCGTACGATACCAAGGATAGTACCGTGCGAGGAGAGTAATATCGGTTCGGAGGGTTTTCGTAGAGATTTGAGCAGGGAATTCATTCGAGGGAGCAATTTCACGTGTTTATTCGAGGAGAGTAATGTCGTGCATATAATGTGACTTTCTTGATTGACATGTTGAGCCGACATAGCAACTGTTCCAATGCAACTCGGATCCAATTAAAGTCCGATCCGCTAGTAAATCGGACGGTATTGGAATAAACCCTACCCGCATGTGCTTTTTCTTAAGATTATGACAATAGACTAATAAAATGTTCAAGTTACAACAAGACATCAGAATTGGTGCAACTAAAGGAGTATGCACAAGCCAACACTAAAGTTGTAAGGCACTAACCCAAAATAAAAAATATTAAAAGGAACATGGGTCAGACAACTACTACACTGGTTCACATGCATGCTATGTTACAGAGATCCATGATAGTTTTAACAGTGCCACCAAAAAGAAGATGCTCCCACCCTACCCCAACCTGTCTCCCACCCTTTTCACTTATGTTCTTCCCTTCATATCTAACTCTTTGGTACTCGGCATTGATTGTTCGTTCACGCTCCGGACGGAAATGCACACCTACCAATCTCTGCAACATCACCACAATGCAACACCGATTAAGAAACAATAGAGTCAAAAGTATGTATGTATGCAACCTAGCAGCAGTTGTGTGTTGTGGTGGGCACCATCGAAACCCAATGGAAGTTTACACACACATAAAGCGGCACGTTGTGGTCACTACTGCCAATGGACATGATGAGTCACGTCACATCGGCAAGTGCTGTCAACCGCACTGTTCCCCATCGCTTTGGCCTACCGGGAATCCTAAGCCGGCATTCACGAGATCCGGACCGTAGATCTCGTTCCCAACGTGCGAAGAAGGGCGTCGATGAGATGGGGGAGGGGGGGGGGCGCCAAGCGAGGGGGAACTTACTGGGTGGCTGGGAAACGAGGTACGCGGCGCCCTCGAAGTCGCACGTGCCGATGGCTCGTCCTTTCCTCTGGTAGTAGCTGTTGAAGGCGTAGGCCGCGTGCGCCTCCACCGTGTCGGGCTCGTAGCACGCCGCCCCCGGTTGGATCGACCGGCAGTCCGCTCCGCCCTCGCCGCATGCGAAGTCCAGCGCCGCCTGAAGTCGCGCCTTCCCCACCATCGCGTTTGCCACGCACCAGCTCTCCCCTGTCGAGCTCGCCCGCACCGTGCCGGAGGATGACGGCTGTGGAAGCGTGGGAGGGGAGCCACTGCCTTTGCTGCCGCCTTTGGACCTTCCTCTGTCTTCCTCCCATCGCAACCCTCCGCCTCCGCTGTTGCTACCGCCGAGCGTAAACTCGATGTCGTAAACCTTTCCCTCGTCCGGGTAGAACAGCCCGTAGTTCCTCTCCGACGTCGGCCCTGGCTTCTGGTTCTCGTTGAACAGCGCGAAGACGTAGACGTTCAGGTCGGCTTGGGGTCTCAGCGGCGTGCCGGCATTGCCCGACAGAACCCGCCTGACGAGGTTCCCGTTGTAGGCAGCCGCGTTCGCAGCTCCGGCGCCCGTCTCGTTGGAGTCGCCCTTGGACGGCCATCCCGTCTCGGATATGACTATTTTGATGTCGTCGTACTTGAGGGCAGACATGGCGGCGAAGACGGCGTCGATCTGTGCGTCGAGGAGGCTGTAGTAGCGGAGGCCGTTCCCAGAGTCGACCACCCCCTCGTTGGGGCGAAAGAGGGCGTAATCGAGGGAGATCACGTCAGCATTGGCCTCGTACGCGAAGAACGGGTAGGCATTTACCATGAGGTAAGAGCCGGTAGTGCGCAGGAGCTCAAGCATGGGCCGCATCACTGGTTCAGCCAGGTCGGACCGGAACGAGCCTGCGGAGGGGGGGTAGGAGGCCTGGAGCGCGGTGAGGGCGATGGGGGAGCACACCTTGACGGCGCTGTCAAGGCGGAGGCGGGACAACGCGGCGTGCACGTTCTGCATGGCCGGGATGAGGAATGCTGTGAAGTTCCGTGTGTCAACGAACACCTCATTCCCCACGGCTATGGCTTCGATCTGGGTGGAGGGGTAGTAAGCGGCGACGTTGCGCTGGACCCAGGCGAAGGCGAAGCCGGAGCGAGATGCGGTGGCCGCGAGGATCTCGTTGGGGATGGTGACCACCACCTTAATACCGGTGCCGGCGAGGGCGCGGAGGACGGTAGGGTCGGCGTCGTAAAGCTTGACATGGCCGATGTCGTTCGACTTCAAGAGCTCCACCACCTTCGTCGCTGGCGGCAGGTTGTTGGCCACCCGTCCATAGTTCACACCAACAGTTCCTGCTTCTGCAGATTGGACAAAGAAATAACACGAGGAGGAAGCACATTTAGCACGAAACAAGCAAAATGAGCATGGCGGTCAGAGAGTCAAATCACCTGAGTAAGAGAAGAAGAGGGGGAGGAAGAAGGAGCAGAACAAAAGAAGCCCCATGCTCTGAGACGGACAGAGCATGAGATTGCCGGATTTCTTTCTCGGAGCGCGGGGGAAAGGTGGGGGATGGCGAAGACGGGGAGTGAGGGAGAGAGTGGGCTTTATAACTAGAAGGACTCGAGGGGAGGGGGAGGGTGAGCGAGCTGGGAGCGTTCGCATGAGCGGGGGCAAGGTATGGCAGAGTGGGCTCCACCCACGTACTCGTTTTGTGTGGTAGTGGGGCGGCATCGAGAACCACATACGGATCGGCTATTCTCCACGCACGAGGAACGGTTCGGGGGAGGGTCACGGCAGGGGCACGTGTCGGCTTATCGGTGCGTGTTGGAGCAATCCCGTGTTGTGAAATGGGCGTCGGATCACCTGTATATTCCCGGTGGCGCAAGGGGACCCACGCCCAGGAAGTCGACCGTTTTGGGGCGCCATCACAGGGAGAAAGCGGTCAAAAAGACGATGAGTCGAGATGACGGGAAGCGGGCGCAGAGGGGCTCCCCGCTGCGGGGGACTGTCGACCGTTGGATTGCAAGTCCGTAGCCGGACACTGTACTCGCTACGGCCTGCCGTGGACAGCTTTGCCTGC